>NC_064426.1:19527500-19827500 GCF_023375975.1 Astyanax mexicanus | reverse complement strand
GGAGCATCAGCTAAAAGCGCTGTATTTCATAATGCTGGAGGTGAATGAAGGTGGGCTATTTGACAAAAGGACATGTGGTTCTTCAAAGGAGAAAGCAAAGGCTGGTTAACAAGCATTGTGCACCTTTTCACTTACATTTGATGGGTTAGTTGGTCAACTTGCCATATTTATCAGGGCTTCACATTTATAAACTAAATATAGAGCCTCCATCCTAAGACTCTGAGGGGAAAGGCTTCCGCTTCCTTTTATCAGACAGAATCACATAAAATAATACCTTTGCATCTTAAGAAATTTGAATATCATTGAAAAGTTACTTTCTTTCAGTAATATAGTTCAAAATGTGAAACTCATATATAACATACATGTATTACACACAGAGATCTGTTTTAAGCGTTTATTTATTTTATTGTTAAGTATTTACCCTATAGTGGCTTAGAACAACATTAATTAGAAATGGACTCCCAAGAGGAGGTGCTTTTCATGGCGGGGGTGCAGATTTCGACACGCTTTCAAAATAAAAGTTTATTTTAAAACAAATGTTGCTTTTTGTGCTGTATCATTGTTTGAGGGGGGGAAATCCACCTATTCCTGATATTGGCACATCCCACTCATCACCACCCAACACCACCCCCCCTTCCGCTCCTACACCAATGTTCATAACAGATAATATATTTATATCATCACTTTGATTTTATCAAACTAAAGATCATTCTATGATTAAAATGCTATTGGTGAATTTGACAATTCCTTGCAGCCAATGGCTGTCCAGCAAAACTAGTTTTCAGTTCAGTTACACCCACAAATCTATTAATATCTCAGTCTTAATTTATAGAAAATATATGATTGTATATAAACATTTAATAGGATCAAGATGTTAATATAAACTAATTAAATCAGAATCATAATATTGGTCTAAAAGTGATTCAGCTCTAAGCTGCAGGCAGCACAGTTCATCAATAAAAAATGTGTGGAAAATCCAAAAAATCGGCGGAATTCCCCATTAGTATCTGTGAGCGCTAAAAGCGCGTTTTTGTCTCCCCCTGTCGGTCACGGGCTGAAGCGCACTGTCAGCCGGACACTCGGAACTTTCCCAAGACACACATTTATTCCTGAAGCTGGAGGCTCGAGAAACAAACAGCCGCCCGCCCGCCTCTCTCTCTCTGTCTCTCTCTCCGGTGATTAAACGGCCTGGCGGGGAGACAGCTGACCGGCGCGGCTCTCTGGATGGTAAGTCTGGATGTGTGACAGTCCGCGGGCTGTGTGTGTGTTTAGAGCCGCTGAACGGGGTCTTGTGATAAACTGGCGCTGGGTTAATCAGGTGGGGAGCAGCGGGCGTAGAGGTGGATTACCCAGGTCCAGAAAGTAAAAATCCATCCCAGGGTTTTGTACCAACTCCATTCCATTATTCAGCCGCAGCAGAGCCGCCCAGGCAGTTGGTACAAAACCCTGGCATGGATTTTTACTTTATGGACCTGGGTTATCCACCTCTAGGAGCGGGGTTAGTTAGCTATAGCTGAGTAGCTTAATTTAATGTAACCGAGCTCTGATAGCGTCACATATTGTTGTAAACAACAACAGAAGAGCTGTTTGAGTCTTTTTGGAATACTTAACTGACTTAAATGTCGAGGCATAAAGTTGGAGCGGTGGGAATCGGGAATTGTTAGTTTATGGGATAGAAAGTCAGAATTGGTGAGTCTACGTCCGGAAAGTTGGGTATAATCCACCCCGGGCTTTGAGTTCAGCTGCGTGGGCAGCTCTGTGGGTAGCTCTGCTGCAGCGTGGCTGTTCAGGCAGTTTGATGGAAATACTGAAATGGATTTTAAGTTTTCGGACCTGGATTTACTACAGTTGTAGTTAGTTGGCTAGATAGCTAAATAGTGTGAAATAAAGTTAGCTAAGATAGCTGATAAATTAACAACGACACTCTAGGTCTGAACACTGTATTTTTAATGACAAACTAGAGTTTTATTAGTTAAAGCAAGTAACGTTAACTACGTGGTTTAATAGTGATTTAATCATGTTCATTACTGTCAGTGAGGGTTGAACTGTGGAATAATTTCTTATTTTCTTTTTAACAAACTCACAAAAACAGAAAAATGTTTATAAATACTTTCCATTGTCTCATATACTACGGATAAATCTGTGTAAAGGTAGGTAGTTAGGTTAGGTTAGCTCAGATTGTGGTCAAATCAATCAGTTCCTCTCAGGCTTCTCAGATTTCACTTTCATTTTTCACACCCTTTTTTGGTTTTGTTGGCAACAGTTGTTAGTTAATGCTGTTGTATGAGAACACCATAATATTAATATGAACTGTTTTATGATAAATTATAGTGATTATTTAGCTCTAAATGCCACTTTATACCTGCTAGCTTCCTTTACAACCTTTTACACCCTTTTCTAGAACAGGTTTGTCTCTGAAATGCAGAGCAGCTCAGTCTGACAGGGCTGTGTTCAGGAAAATGCACTCCCCTTCCTGTTTTTGTGGAAAATGCTGTTTCGCACACTTGTCTTTACTTTCAGTGAGGTGGGCTTGAGCTGGCTTGGGTGGGCTCTTCAGCTCTTCGTGCTCGTTTTGTTAGAAAGGCAGCATGTGGTACGCTAGCTAGTTGATTTGTTTTGGTACTTTGGTGTGGAGAAATGTACAGTGAGAATTATACACAGTTGTGTATAGACTGGGTCATGGTGTTTATAAGATCATAAACAGAAAATTGTTTATTGTAAATATTAAAGGTCTCCTTCCACTGAAATCTACTTTTCTTTTTCTTGTTCTTTGTGTAATACCGATGGTGGTGAGTGGTGGGTTTTGATGGAGCCGCTTGCCCCTCCGGCATTGTTACCGTTTCTTACTTTCAGCGGCTGAAAGATATGTTATAGTGCAACTCTGCTCTCCCGTCTCATTGATAACATTTTTCAGCTTCACGGCTGAGTGACACTAAGAGTCTGACGTTAAGTGAAGTTTAAGGGTTAACTTTATCTAGCACTCAGTGCTGTACCTTTACAACTAAGGCTGTATCTCTGAAAACTGTGGGGAGGTGTCAGGTAGGCGTTTTCTGCTGCAGTGCTGTTAGCCAATCAGAGTCGATATGTATGCATGTATGAATATTCATGAGCAAGAGCCAAAATCCTGTCTTTCTTCAGAAACCAGTAATTGAGTGATCTAAAGCAGGGCTAAATAGAAACATATAACATTTTTGTCATATAAAATGGCGCACGTGGCATTCATTCATGCTAGAGACCACAACTAGACATTTTAACTTAAACAAAAAAACACTGGAATGAGACCTTTAAGAATAGACTGCTTGATGCCTGAGTTTCTATTTTACAACCATTTTGATTAGATTTTGTGTTAAAATATGGTTTAATAGCCCATAATAAGTGGAGCAATTCAGGCAGGCAGACACTGTGATGGTAAATAGCCCCCGAGAAAAAAAACTTGTTTGTGAAGACTCAATAGTGGGTCTGTATAGTAAACAAAACAGCTATATTTGTGGTGTAATCATGGCAGCTGACACCTTGTTCAATTCACCACCACTGTAGGTCCAGGCAATATTGTGTAAAAAAAAAAAAAAAAAAAATCATTGTTTTTCAAATATATGAGTGATTCTCAATTACCATTTAGATTTTAAGTTCTTACAAAACTACTTCAGTTTTTTGTATTGGTTTACAGACAGTACCATTTAAAGTAATGCACAAGCTACTGTTGCCTTTACATATTTATTTTTTTGTTAATTTTTATGAATAGTAAGCATCCCCTTCAACGTAATGTACAACTTTTATATTAAATTCGCAAACATAACCTCCTTAAATATGAAATTATCTGCCACATAAAATAGTTCTTTACAAATTTCTGACAGAAGCACAAGCCTATCTATTAAGATTCCCTCTGGCAGCTTCTATATGTAAAGATGTAAATATACGTATACAATGTACAATTTAAAAAAAAATATATATACAAACATTGTCATTGGCAGATTTGGCCAATATTCCATCCTATATTTACGGACATTTATGGTATGCAGAAAGAGGACCAAGCAACACAGTGCTACTACAATTGGCCAATTTTATAGTTATTCACTTTTTAAATTTACCACTTCTGTGAACAATTTTGGTGTTCAAAAGTTGACTGGATTTAGGTGAAAAAAAATGACACTTAATTCAATAATACCCACTTTTTGAAATGTTTAAGGGTCCATCTTGGTAATATAGTACTGCATCGAATTCTGTATCAAAATTTAGTAACACATTGCTAAGCATGTATATCAGTATTTTGGTATACCGATACTCACAGCATATTGACCAGCCCTGAGATATCATTAACATCAGTAGATTGAAGTCGTGTGTTTGTGAATAGGTAGGGTGTGGTAAAGCCCTGTGGGTTGAGTTAAATTTAGCACCACAGCTGTTGGGTGGAAGTGTCGTAGGATGCCTCTGCTTGCCCATAAGTTGACAGTAAATTTATTGTTTTATTCACTCTGTCTCCACAAGAAAAACATTAGGCTTTATCATTACTATCGGTATTGAGTCTTCTGTGGACACTTCTGTGGGCACATAAATAGTTCATGAATAGCTGATTTAAAAAGACTCCATCAGCTAAAATTAAGAGCTGTGCCTTTTGGGAGTTAATTACTTAAATTCCTTCCGTTCTTAATGTGTTTGAGAGCATCAGGTGTAAGGTTGCGAAGAGGTAGAGTTGGTATTCAGTGAATAGCTCTATTTGAGTTATGTTGTAATTCATAATATGGCAAGAACTACTCAACTAAGGAAAAATACTGAAATTATTTCAATTTCAAGAAAGTATCTTTAAGTGCAGTCACAAAGATCACTTAAAAGCTACACACAGTATTTTGATTTATTTAACACTTTTTACCTTATTTGTTTCTTCATAGTCTGGATGACTTGAAGAAAAAAAAAATACAAAACATTAAATGAGATTGTGTGTCCAAATGAGTTTCCAAAAGTTCTCATTGACACTCTGCAAGTCAGGAGAAATTGAACCTTAGTGCATCTTGCTGATCCATGTGCAGCTCGTGTGTGTGGTATAGAAGTGTGCAATAGGGCCCTAATATTATATCACATTATTTTTTTTGCAATGTTCAAGAGTATTCAATATTCTTTATTTTATGGAAGTATGGAAGCAAAAACTAACCAAGATTCTGTATAAAAATAATAATGTAACAAAAAATTATGTATCATAAAATTATTTAATGAAGCAGAATATGTAGTGCATGCAAACAAATAATATAAGTAGTAAACTAGCTTTTGTCTTTCTGGGTCTGAACAGCTGACAAAGTTTAAATGTTTTGATCTTTCTTGTCATTGCAGGAGCGAGGCCCTGGACAACAGGACTGGACATTCCATGTCTTATAAACCTGCATTTCTTCAGTAAGCGTGAGGAAAGAAAAACACACTCCACTGGGACAGTCAAAAGGAATGGGATTTTTTTCCTCCTTCATTAATAATAAGAGACTTCACCCTGTCACTGGGATTAAGAGGAAAACACCAGCTTTACACTTCCAGCTCCACTCATCTCACTGTTTACAGCTTGTTTATTCACTTTACTGACCACAAAACTCATCACAAGTGAGTGCTGATGAAATGGACAAATGAGCACTTTGCACAAATTACTGCTTTCTGCAACTTGATGCTTAATCATAACACTGAGGAAATCTTTTATCACCAGTCGCAGCACTATTAAGAGCAATCCTGATCCTAAAATCTGATTTTAGTCTGAACAGAGGCAGAAGTAGCACTGAAAAGACAGACAGTACCAGAGCTGAACCCTTTTTTGCATTTTTGCATTGCTTTTTTTGCATAAACATATGATCTTGCACTGGATATAGACTGAAATAACAGTACAGACTGTCTGAATGAAATGTAAAGGTTGCCAACCTGTGATTATACACATATGAGCGGGTGGATTAGAACTGGAATTACCTGGATCAAACTGGAAATTTGAAATCAACTGGAGAAACACTTGTATGTTTGTTTTTTATTATTATAATGCTTCAGCCAAAGCTTCTTCCATTTTAATGTGAAACAACTGTCGTCACTGAAGAGGGCCAGAGAGCTGCGAGGGAGCGGTCAGGTTTGACGTTTGTTTATCTTGGACACCTTCACTGGGACAGAGCAGCAGAATGGCAGGGAAAGACTACAACCATCTCTTCAAACTGCTCATCATTGGAGACTCCAGTTAGTACCCCTCTGTTTTTATTATTATGTTGATATTATCAGAATCAGTTGTCACACATAATGAATTTGAATTTTGATGCAGAAAAACACTAAAGGACTTAATCAGAATATATACACCAACTGGCTGTATTAATATCTGCCACACTTATTATAAACAAAAATAAAAGGAATCTAAAGGCCGAGACAGAGAGCTATAATTCACCTGGCAGAGCGACTTGCCAAACTCATAACTAACATTTAACAGACCAAATAGTATAAGGCATAAAGAGAGACGCAGCCCACCTACCTGATGACAAATAAATAATATATATATAAGATATTGTAAAGATCGTTAGTCCACTCCGTTACTGAACTGCAGTGTGAAAACAAAATTATCTAGACTAAATATATACAGTGTAACAAACACATGAAAGTTGCTGCAGATTGTGATTCATTCTATTGAGTGTGAAAATGTCCTAAGGCTCATTGGGATGTTTTATGTGGTCTGAACTTAAGAGTCATATTTTTAATGTATGGTTTTAATATTGTTGTGGCTGGTTGGTGTATTCGTATAGGATTAAGACCAACTTTTGCTTTTTCATCAAATCTGCTATATAGCTTATGTGTTCCCATATGCTGTAGCCTAGTCTGTAGCCTGATGTGTATCTTCCCAGAAATGAAACTATAAGTCACGGTGACACAGACTGCAGCAACTATGATTTCTCTGCTGAGCATTATATTCCTGCTTTCACATTTTCACCTTTATGGTGTAGAACACCATAGACACACCAAAGCATAAAACGGAAAAACCCTTAAAAAGCCATAAAAGAAAAGAATAAAGCACCAGTTGTTTTAGTGCATGTCATAAACCTTGTGGATTGCCATAAAGACATTTGATCAGACACTGATCAAATGTCTGGCAGTACTGTTGCGTTTCTTTTTTCTCATTTTTTTTTTCCATTTTCTCCCTAATTTACACGGCCAATTACCCAACCCACTCATTAGGACTCCCTCTATCACTAGTAATGCCCCAACACACCAGGAGGGTGAAGACTAACACATGCTACCGCCGATACATGTGAAGTCAGCCACCGCTTCTTTTCGAGCTGCTGCTGATGTAGCATTGCCGAGCAGCATCACAGCGCGCTTGGAGGAAAGCGCAGCGGCTCGGTTCCAGTACATCAGCTCACAGATGCCCTGTGCTGTGGACATCACCCTAGGAGTGATGTTGGGAGAGAGCGCAATCTACCCACCTGGAGGGAGCAGGGCCAATTGTGCTCCCTCCCCAATTGATGGCAAAGCTGCATGAGCGGTGGTTCGAAACCTGCGACCTCCCACTCATAGTCGCAGCGCTTTAGACCTCTACACCACTCGGCACTTGTATTGTTGCGTTTTTTTGTTCCCAGCAAAATACTACTATGGTGGTTGTTTTGGTTCCTCTTGTTGGTTTACAGGAGTTTTCAATAGCAGTTTCACAGCTGCGTAGAATCTGTACTGATCTGTACCACACACATGCAAGAACACAGTCTCGCACATATTTAGGAAATTAGAGAGGTACACTATATATATAAAATATTTGAGACCCATGCTCATTCATTGTTGTCTCTAAAATCAAGGGTATTCAAAATTATTTATCCTGCTTTTTGTTTGTGTAATTATTGGAGTAAATCTGATATAGAGAGAAGGATTTTGTAGCATTGCTGTGAGGATTTGATTGCATTTAGAAAGAGGACCATTACTGAGGTCAAGATGTTGGATTGTTAACACCCAGTTCATCCCAGCTAATCCCCAAAGTACTGGATGAAGCACAGTAATTCCAGAAAACATACAGGCTCACACAGCAGCGTTCAAGAGCTGTTTGGGGTTAGCATCCCTGTTTCCCTGCAGCATCCTTGCAGGTTGAACCTCCCTTCCACATCTAACACACTCTATTCAACTGCTTAAACAGTCCTGGAGGCAGTAATTAGATTAATCAGGCAGATTCATTAGTGGTTAGAGTTAAAGTCTGCTGATAAGTAGCTCTCCAGAGAGCTCTACTCTATTGACAGTATTTTACTACAAGGGCTAGACAGGTTGTGTGTGTGTGTGTGTGCATTTGCACATCTCTCTCACAATAGATGCAAAGCCGCAAAGCAAGCATAGGAACGCTTACAGAACTGGACAACGGAAACTGGTGGAGGTCTAGAGTGAGCAAGAGTGAGGAAGAAGTGATTCAAATCCGATGTTTTTGCTCAGTGTTACTGAGATCAGTTTTTTTTCATGGCTGTGAGAACATGCCAGTTTTTTTTTTTCTTTTTTAACCAGATTCAAGTCACTTCCATATACTTCCATATACATGGATCAAAAACACATACGTATCTGATCCATGGACATGCAATATGAATGTGAACAGTCAAAATGGAATTTGTGCATTTCTTTTGCTTTTACGCATGCCCTACGTGCTTCTATCTCATACCCACACATCTCTTGGTGCAGCTGTGCAGCAAAAGCTGCAAAAACAGTAAAAGCAAGAGACCTGGCCTTTTTTCACCTCCTCGACCTGAGCATTTACTTTAGACCAGCTGTTTGCTGTTTCTCCACTCCAGCAAAAGATGCTCCACATATGAGCTGCTGACTCATTTCCCCTTTATAAAGCTACGAGTTGTCTTTCAAATATGACATTTTTGGGTGTTGGTGAAGAAGGCAACATTTATACACAGATCAATGTGCGCATGTGAGGCATTTCAGGGACAGATTTGTTGACATTACACACAGATACAGATCACTTACATTTGTGAATGTGAACCACATTGCAGATTTGTGCAATGTGGCTTGTAATGTGAACATGGCTTTTGACATGTCTTCCCATTTATACCAGTAGAAAAGAAAATTAGCTTTTATACATAAATACAATACAATACAATACAATATAAATTCATTTATAAATAATCTCAGAAAGAATCTAGTTGTAGTCTTGCAAATGGTGACCCTGCATGATTCCCAGTCTTTGCAAAATCTAAATCTGTAAATAAAACGTCTGTAACCTGTCTTTAGATGTGAGTGGGTGTCAGGCTAGTCTATTAAAAGTATTTTCAGAGTCTTTTTGAAGTCGTCTAGTGCAGTGTTTCTCAAACAGGGTGCCGCGGCACCCTGGGGTGCCGTCTGGCTTCATCGGGGGTGCCGTCAAAATATTGCGCCTCACGTGCATATTTCCTTTCCAGAGTCAGCTCGTGTCGGGGTGTGTCCCAATTCACAGGCAGCATACTCTGAAGGATGCGACCCACAGAGGCGGTGTATTACTGCGCAGCTGTGACGCAATCTGTCTTCGAATACAGCCTCTGAAGGATGCAGCCCCTAAATTGGGACACACTGTAAAGTTTTTGTCCCCCACGCGATGCACGCGCTATTTTATTTCATATTCCGCCAGCAACACCCCTCGTTCTCACCTGAATTACTGCGCCAGCACCCCCCCCCCCCCCCCCGGTAAACTGGGGTGCCGTGACATCTCGCATATATTTAAAGGGTGTCGTGATAGAAAAAAGGTTGAGAAACGCTGGTCTAGTGTATGATTAGCATTAGATGTCCTGCCTATATTTAGCATAATTTATTTTTGACTTGTTTGGTTTGTTTACAGCGCTTAGCCTACTGTTAAAGAACAGCTCTAACCACGTTTGTAACTAAACAGAATTTTAGAGCTTTGTTGAGAAACCCCACAAGTACCGCAAGCTGGAAAAGCTGAAGTGAAACTAGAGTATGTGAGAGTGTTTGACCAGTCCCTGATTGTTACACAAATGAGTCATAGTTACATAGTACTTGGAGCTGAAGGAAGGCTTGACGTTTTATAAGTGTGGAACTGGGTGGAGCAGGAAGAAAGCTTGTGTAAATCATTTACTCTGTTAGACAACTGTTCAAAATGATGCAATCATCACAGATAAATGCAAAACAAATCTAAAATAATGATTGTTCACATATTTCATTTTTTTAGTAGAAGCTATACAAAATACAAAATGTTACCTTTGTTCAGAGTGAAAAAGGAGCTGTTAATTGATTTAGTGATTGTGAAATCTTTCTGTAGATCTTTCTAATCAGCCATAATTTGTCTTCAGCTCTGGAAAAAAATAAGAGACCACTTAAATTTCTGAATCAGTTTTTCTCATTTTGCTATTTATAGGTTTATGTTTGAGTAAAATGAACATTGTTGATCTATTCTATAAACTACAGACAACATTTCTCCCAAAATCCAAATAAAAATATTGTCATTTAGAGCATTTATTTGCAGAAAATGAGTAATGGCAGTTTTCAGACCTCAAATAA
Source organism: Astyanax mexicanus (assembly GCF_023375975.1). Lineage (NCBI taxonomy): Eukaryota > Metazoa > Chordata > Actinopteri > Characiformes > Acestrorhamphidae > Astyanax > Astyanax mexicanus. Next base: position 19,817,039 of record NC_064426.1, on the reverse strand, counting down.
TGCAAAGAAAACAAGTTCATATTCATAAAGTTTTAAGAGTTCAGAAATCAATATTTGGTGGAATAACCCTGGTTTTTAATCACAGTTTTTATGCAGCTTGGCATGTTTTCCTCCACCAGTCTTACACACTGCTTTTGGATAACTTTATGCCACTCCTGGTGCAAAAATTCAGCTTGGTTTGCTGGCTTGTGATCATCCATCGTCCTTTTGATTTATATTCTGAAGGTTTTTTAATTTGGTAAAATGAAAAAAACTCATCCTTGTTAAGTGTTTTTTTTTTTTTTTCCCCCAGAGCTGAATCTGTCAATGTGTAGATTTATTTGGCAGCAGATGAAGAAGTTAATGTGTTGAAGCAGAAAAAATGGCCAAAAATATGTGATCATAACAATCAGACATCGGATAGTCCGTAATTTCATTAGGAGCGTGCCTCAACACTGTCAAGAATCCATTGGAGCTTGTGGAGGCCATATAACTACTGACTACCATTTTGATTCACTGCAATGGAATCTCAGCTAAATGGACTAGCCTGCTCTGTCATTTTTTCGGTTTGATTTTCAGGTTTGAATTCAGCGCTCTGTAGGGTAATCGTTTTCATTTTCATCAAACAATGAGGCATCCTTTTGTTCCTAACACATTACCCAGTCCATATCAGGAAAGATATTCTGAACGATTTGTTTTCCTATTGAAAACTCTGGTGTTTCCTGGTGTGTTCTGGTGTGTTTTCAGAGTGTTTATTTATTTATTTTTAGCACTGTGTTTATACCAGCTCAGTTGTGTTAATAGGATCTCCTCAGAATCTCAGTGTTCAGGAAGAATCCTGGTTTGGGAGTCACAGATTAGATGATTTTTGCCATATAAAGAGTCACCTGTTGTGCTGTTAGTACTATTTGCTATAGTGATGGACCTGTGGGAAGTCTTTACTCTGTTTTCCCACAAGGCTCATTCACACGTTCAGCAGTAGCTCTGGTTGAGTTTCAGTTGGGAAGGGTAAAGAGTTGAAGGTAATTAAGGTAATGTTTTTGCATAAATGCATGCAAATAAACACATCAATATTGAGCATGACTGGTCAATAGACTACTGGGTTACAACATCTCCAAAACATCAGGCAGGTCTTGTGAGGTGTTTCCGGTATGCTGTAGGTGTTCCAATTGAGAACAACCAGTGAACCTTTTGTCAGAGTCACAGGCACCTGTTTATTAAAGAGTTAACTGTATTTTTTTGCACTGTAAAGCGCACCAGATTATAAGGCGCACTATCAATAAATGCCTATTTTCTGGTCTATCTTCTTACATAAGACGCAATGGATTATACGGGTATACAGGGTGTCTTACTTTTGGCTGGGTGTATCAGCATTAGCAGCTAGCTGCGGTTAGCGGCTAATGCCACCTGACAGCACTACACTGAGGAACCTTGAGTGTTCCAGTAAGCCAGGGTGATATTAACTAGCAGTTTGTCCCACGTAGCTTGTTTTAGCATGGTAAACATGCAGGCCACAGTCCGATATACTCACTTGTGAACAGCAAAAGAGCTTGCGCTTAGAGCGGTTAGCAGCTAATGCTAATACTAATCCAGCAGTGCTAGCCAGGGCTGAGAGGAGGCTACAGACCAATAATACTCACCTCTCAACAGCGAAAGAGCTAGCACTTAGAGTGGTTAGCGGCTTATGCTAATACTGCTGGAGAACTAAACTAAAACTCTTGTATAACACTGCACTTTAGAGGAGTGGCTTTACTGCTCATTACAACCTGACTTATAAAATTCATACACAAGACGCATTGGATTATTAGGCGCTTAGTGTGACAAATATGGTATTCTGGTGAAAAAAATGGTCTGAAGAATGCCTTTTACTTGATTTGTGAAGCACTGCTGTGAGTATTTTCGTGTTGGATGATGAAAAGTATTACACCAGCATTTCAGAAAACACAGTTTCACTTAGGGCTGGGCAAATTTTCTCTTTATTTGAAACAGCTATAAAGAACATCTAACTGATGTATTTTTACCAATAATTATGTGTTTTCATGTACTACTATTCTGTTATATAGTACATACTACCACATGTATGGTGTGGACTCAATCAGTCTTCAGTCTGTGACCAAGACAAATTCTGTGTGTGATAAACACCTCTAAAATGGAATGATTGTTATCTGATACTCATGACTGCGCTGTTTATGTGGCCTAGTGGAATAGGTGGAGTACTAAGGACTCTAAGGACTGTAAGGACTCTAAGGACTGTAAGGACTCTAAGGACTGTAAGGACTCTAAGGACTGTAATCTGAAACAATGTTCCCAGACTCTAAAACTTCTGCATCTCTCTCTTGTGTTACAGATGTTGGGAAGAGCAGTCTACTGCTACGATTTGCAGACAACTCCTTTTCTGGTAAGTTTACAATGACTTCATCAGTGTAATAATGTCCAGCTGTTTTATTGTGTTATTTGTCTGAGCTCATTTCACAACTCACAGTAAGAGTTCCAGGGCAGTCTTCTCATAGTTAATGTGTAATAATAACATCAAAATGTTGATCTAGCATATTTCATACATTTAAAATGCAGCTTCAGAACACCATTGGTTGTACGACCCTTGTAAAAAGGAAACAGGTATTTTTTTTTTTTTTTTAAAGCAGAACTACTTAAAATGTACAGTACAATGACCGGCATATTACTGCTGTTGAGTAGTAAAAAAAGAAATGTGTTCCACATTTGTAAATTTGTGATTAGGGTGTTTTATGCAATATCATAATTAAAGTGGAAACTGTTACACGGTTAAGTTTCCAGTCAGTTGCTTGTTTGAAGATGAATAAAACTTAAATGCCTAATAAATGCTATAGAGGATGGTTTAGGGCGTTTTGACACCAGATCTATTTGGTCCAGTTAAAACAGACCCTGATTTCTTTGTATTCTTGGTGCAGTAAATTTGGGCAGATATAAAATCAGTAGTTGCACTAAATGTGCACTAAAACAACTGCACCGAGACCCACTAGAGGAGGTGGTTCCAAACAAACTCTGTAGCAGTTGGTTTGTGGTAAGAATGTGATACGCTCTCGATCTGACCCGACTATCAAATTAACCCCTCATAATTTAACTAAGGGGCTGTTCAGGTGCAGAAGTAACCTGATAAAATGGCCAAATAATCACCATAAATATGAACAAACACTGTCTTGCTGCTGCTCAGTGCTAAGCTGTTTTCACACTGAAAGCGGTATGTGTAGTGTTCACTGCTCACGGCTGCACAAACTTTGTTTGTTTTGTATCTTTGTGATTGTTTATCTGTGCATCGAATCCCATTGAAAATACTCTGTTTAAAAGCACAGCAGCAAAGTTTGCACTGCACAAAATTTACGTCTGAATATTTTGGTCTGAAACGCGGAAGCTTTTTGCTGTATTTACTTTCTTGCTCACACGTCAGACAGCTCTGACCAATCGGAGGAGACGATGTGCTTGCGTGGGTTATTGGTGCACATTTTTTGTGTTGAGGTTTAGGTTTGTGCCTGTGCAAAAAAACAAACAAAACCAAAAGGAGAAAACGCTCCAAGTAAACAAATTTATCAACTATTCCAGACAAGAGAAATAAACTACAGGTGTGAAAACGTCCTTATGCAACCTTTGCACCAACAAATGCAGTTTACAGGAGTAAGATGTCTGTATTTATTGTGTGTATATACAATATATAGTACAGGCATATATAAATTTTGTAATATATTGTTTCTGTCTTCTACAGGAAGCTATATAACCACTATTGGGGTGGACTTTAAAATTCGGACAGTAGACATTGATGGAGAGAGAGTTAAACTTCAAATCTGGGACACAGCCGGCCAGGAGAGATTCAGAACCATCACTTCCACGTACGTACTGATCACTGATCACACTACCACAACAATTACAACACAGTGCACAGTGCACATGCTAGGCTTAAAGTTGTAATCCTCCTCTAAAGGGTTTACCATCATTGATGAGCCTATGAACAATAGCAAACTGTACTGAAAAATGTCAGAGAATCTGTATTTTTATTAATTAATTAATTCTACAAATGTTTTTTTTTTTTTTAACTATGCCATAGAACCATTTTTGGTTCCAAAGTGAACAGTTTTAGTAAAAGAGAGTTATTTTAAATCTTATACATGGCTTTTTCAAATCCTCATAACTGTGCTCACAATTAAGAGCAGAGGTGAAGTGAAGATGAGGGATGTTCGCCGGTCTCATCCTCTGTGGGAACAACTTACAGCGACAGTCTTAAAGCCAAGTTTTGTGAATTTGGGGATTTAGAGACCTCTCTGCTGAGAATTTTTTATTGCACAGTGCCAAGCTAGAGAAGTATTTAAATGCAGGTTAAGATGGTTTTGAGTAGGGGTGGGCAATACGGCTCTAAAATAATATCACGATATTTCAGGGTATTTTTGCGATCGCGATATACTTGCCGATATAGGAAAACTAAAATAATTAATTCATTTCAGGAATATAGTATAATAGTATAATAGCATAATCATAATAAATAATATAGCATAAAATAATATAATGCATCAAATAATATTGCAGAATATTTAGTGCATGCATATAAACTGCAAACTAAAACAATTATACAATAAATACACCTAAAGCTTCACAGTAAATAATAGACTACTTTTTAGACAGATCAGCCCTATTATCACGATATGGATTTTTAAAATCATGATATTTCTGTGTCACGATATATTGTATACGATATAATATTGCCCACCCCTAGTTTTGAGTATATCGTTTTGTTAATTATGTTCCTTTATGAAATACTGTCAAAATGTAGACAGCAATTAGACTCAAAAAAATCTACTAGACCACTCTGTTTTTAGAATGATTATATTATCAGGGATGCAGGGATAATCATGCTAGGACACTAATAACATTAATTAGAATGTTTTGTCAACTCTGGAATAATACCGCTTTTGAATTAAAAGAAAAAATCTTTAGAACTGCTGCTTTAAAATAGCTCTATGTACCACGTCAGGTTCTGAATCAGTTTCTCTGATTTTGCTATTTATAGATATATGTTTGAGTAACATAAAAATTGTTTTGTTCTATAAACTACGGACAACATTTCTCCCAAATTTATTTGCAGAAAATGAGAAATGTCTGAAATAACAAAAAAGATGCAGAGCTTTTAGACCTCAGATAATGCAAAGAAAACAAGTTCATATTTATAAAGTTTTAAGAGATCAGAAATCAATATTTGGTGGAATAACCCTGGTTTTTAATCACAGTTTTCATGCACTGTGGCATGTTCTCCTCCACCAGTCTTACACACTGCTTTTCGATAACTTTGTGCCTTCACTCCTGGTGCAAAAAAATCAAGCAGTTCAGCTTGGTTTGATGGCTTGTGATCAACCATCTTCCTCTTGATTATATTCCAGAGGCTCTCAATTTGGTCAAATCAAGGAAAAACATTATAGCTATTGTATATATGTATGTTCATTATTACATGTACATTGTGCAGAACCAAAAAAGGTTCGTCTTCTGGCATAGCTCAAAGAACCTATTGTCACACCTTTATTTGTTTATGTGTACATGTCATTTACTTAGCAGCAAAAATGATTTTGTTTGATTTTTGGGCCGAACTGTTGCCTTAATCCAAAATGATCTTTTCATATTTGGTTTTCTCCCGCACAGGTATTACCGAAACACCCATGGGGTCATTATTGTGTACGATGTAACGAATCCTGAATCGTTTGTGAACGTTAAACGATGGTTGAACGAGATCTCCCAGAACTGCGACAGTGTCTGTAAAATTTTAGGTGAGTTTCCCAAATATCTCAACATGTCCTCAACATATTACACAAAACCATTGCCAAATAGAGCACACACACACTTCAGTTCATCCTGACTGGGGCACAGTACAAACCATACACACTGTGTGGCACACAGCGCAGTTATAGGAGGCCTCAGTCAGACGTGATGTGTATTTGCATTTGAATGCCTCGGCTCAGCCCAGCCTCTCTCTGCTCTTTTCTAGTTGGGAACAAGAACGATGACCCTTCCAAGAAGCAAGTGGACACCCAGGATGCAATGCGGTTTGGGGAATCAGTAGGAGTCAGAGTATTCGAGACCAGCGCTAAAGAGAATATCAATGTAGAAGAGGTAATTATATATTTAAATTCTTAGATAAATACATATCATTTGTATGTCTGATGGCTTTGCTTAGTAATGTCTTAGTTCTGTCATAGTAACTCTTTATGTTTGGATGATATATTGCTATTAATGATATTGTCATTTTAAGACCCTGATATTATGATAATATTACAGCAATTTGATGACTTTTTAACTACTATAATAAATTAAACTTAAATAACATGCTACATTTTTAATAAAAGCCAACATACTGACATAAAAAAAGTAAAAAAAAAAAAAAAAAAAAAAATCATAATAATTGCAGATATATTAAGGTCAGCAAAATTTTAAGTCATGTCCAGGCATTGTTGATAAAACAAACATTGTGACAGGCCAAGTCTCAATAATGCTTTAAAAACAAAAAGGAATAGCTTTTTAAAACTTCAGAGCTTATTCTTTTCAATTCAGAGACCATAACTGCCCCAGAAGGTTAAGCCTTTTTTCTCTGAGGAAAAAGCTTGTGCTGGGCAGCTTTAAAGGAAATTGCATCAACTTGAGACGTAAATAAAGTGGTTTAGGTATAAAATTGTGGTGCACTGTGGAGAAAGTGCACTATGTCTAAATATTTGTGGACACCTCTACCAATGATTGCATTCAGCTTTTATTTTATTTTTTACTTTGCACCCATTGCTGTTTTAGTCCTACATTTATCTCAGCAGTGCTTTTCAAGTTACATGTGAGTAATATTTTCACAAAGAAAGACAGACAGTCTTTTGGGAAACAAACAAATTCTAATGTTCCTGTCCTAGCCCAGCTCATATCTTTCTTACATTTCTTTTTGCCATTTTTAGCCAAATAATGTCAGTGCTTCCCTATTATTTTTCTAAGCATGATCTATATAGAGTTATAAGTGTAATTGTTGCTCTCTGTGCAGATGTTCATGGCCTTCACTCACATGGTCCTAAGGGCCAAGAAACAGAGCCAGAGTAGAGCGGAAAAAGAGCGAGAGAGAGAGAAGGACACGGTTCACATCAACTCTCACAGGGACCGCGACAGAAGAAAGAGAGGGAAGAAATGCTGTTGAGAAAGTCCACAGTGCGAGAGAGAGTGAGAGAATGAGAGAGTGAGAGAGAGAGAAGAGTACATCAACTCCAGTCAGCTGGCACATTCTGCAGAAAAGAAAATATTTTGCTTATCTTTGCACTGATATGGAGAAAACATGGGATAGAAAGCCACTATTAAGTGCCGAATTTCTTTGTCCTTTTTGTCTGTCTATGTCATTTTATTACTAAGGGAATTGACCGGTATTACACACTCATTAGTCATCTAATTAAGGGAAGACACTAACAGACTTGAAACCGAAGTGTTTTGCTGTGGTTAGTCAATGAAATACATGTTTCATGTCAAGTAAAAAAGTGTTGATGAGCCAAGTCATGTGTCCAAATTAATAAATAGCAATAAAATAATAAAAAAACAACTTTTAAAACACACATTTCCTTTGTGTCATTTCTTCCGTCCTCTGTGTTACTATAATAGCTGAATTTACGCAATTCAACCATAACAAAATACTGACGGGGGATTTAAACTGTTTTTAAAGTTAATCACAGTTTGTTTTTAAGTCATGTTGACAAGAACAAAATAGGCTGTGATGTCTAGATGAATTAGTCTTAAAAATGTCTTAAAAACATGAGGTAGGTCTTGTGAGATGTTTGCGGTGAGTACCAAAAGTACTCTTAGGAATGAAACCAGTGTGCCGATAACAGGGTCATGGGTGCTCAAGGCTTAGTGATGCTCATAGAGGCCCCGCCTCACAACTTGGAGTACTTTATGGATCTGCTGTGAGTGTCTTGTTTCCAGAGAGTGCAGGATACTTTAAGAGGTCTTGTGGCGTTCTTTTGTTAGTAGATGAGAGCTGTTTTGGCTGCGCATGGGGGGACCTAGACAATATTAGGCCGGTGGTTTTAATGTTATAGATCATTCATCTATTCATTACTAAAAGAAAAGTTCTGTGAACAATCAGTGTCAATGTTGCTGATGTTCGGTATCTGGTGGGGGGGGGATGTCTTGGTCTGACAAGCAACACTACATCATCACATCTACTTGAACACATGACCAAAAAAAAGCACATCCTGAGCTGTACAGGTAAGTTACCAGGACTATTTTTCTCCTTTAACTGAAATAATCTTAAAGATATGTAAGTTCCTATAATATATTTGATTTGGTTTCTGTAGATCACTTATTGATACACTTGTTAAAGCATCCTAAAATCAAGTTCTGCAGGTCCACCCTGGTTTACAGGTCATCTTATGTTTTGAATTATATCAGTATCAATTAAATTATTACTAATATTGTTACATGTTTTATTTATGGTTCATACTGTGAAAAGCTTTTACAGTTGTAGTAAAATCGTATGCACTTAAAATGCTATGAACATTGCTAATACATTTATGATCACAATGATTAAAATAATTTGCAATATTGTTATTTTTTATTTTTATCATACTTTTCAAATGATGACTTCATACAGTTATAAGATACAACTGTAGTAAAAGCTTGTATTACTGTGTAAACAATTAATGCATTTATACAAATATTTTTTATGCTATTATAACTTGTTATATTATGATTGACCATGCAGTGACTGACACCTTTCCAAAATAATCGCTCATAAACTTTTTTTTTCAGGGTTTTTTTTTTTTTTTTTTTTTAGGAAACATAGAAAAATGAGTTGTTAATTTGTTTTGGCTATTTAAAAATGAACAATGGTTTAGGAAGGATACTTGATTATACAGTCCAGCAGTAGAACTTTAAATATTGATTAAAAAGACAGAAAACAGCCACACATTGTATTATGAGCATTTCTTGCTAGCTTTATGGACTTTACTGACTAAAATGCAGACAGGAAATAAAGCCTTTATTAAGAAGTATAGATAGTAGGGTTTAAAAAATACTTCTGTAGAAGTTAAAGTATCAACTGAAGCTTTCAAAACTACTTAACGTATAAAAGTAAAAGAAATGTAAGCAGAAAAATTCTATTAAGGAAAAAAACTTAGGCCGCACCACCAAAAAACACATTTTTCCAAAAGCCATAATGAATAATGTTATTTTTAAATGTTAATGTTTTTACATGTGGGGTTCACTAGACTCCCTGTTTCAGCTGCATGTATGCCTATTGAAAATAAATGCATTTTAGTACAATGTAAATATATTAAAGAATCTTAGTTTGGACATTTCGGGAGCGAGTTCTTTTGAGTCTTTGCACAGATCATCTTCATACCAGAGCCGTAGTGGCTATGGCTATGGCTCTCTATGGCTCTGCTTCATACTAGACTACATACGTCTGCTATGTTCTTGCCGGAGTGTGGGGGCGTGGCGTGTGCAGGTGTGATAGGTCACGTATAAACCAATAGGGTGTTAGAGTGGTATATGTTTATACTTCTCATCCAATCACAATCAGATTCACTCTATCCGGATGGAGCAAGTGAAGCCACCACAGGTCGGGCGCCCCCTGCTGTTCGGCTGCAGAAAGCCGTGTAACCCCACCCATCCCCATAGGTTTCAATGGCAAAACAGACAACTTTCAATCACGTTTTTTCCAATATACTGTAATTCTATTTGAATGCAGCAGCTAGTGTAACCTCTGCTAATATTGTCAATTTTTTATATCCCCACAGAATTCGTTTTTTAAAATGTTATTCAGCTCTATTCAAAAAAGGTGTGGTTATTGTAAAAGGGCTGGTTATGAGTAGGACCAATAACAGACCGTCAGTTCCGCTCTGCAGCCTGTGACCGCGAGGCAGCCCTCAGGGGCGGGTTTATTTAAATGAGTAGGCTGTCTCTCCACAGTCTTTCTCCCTCCTCTGGTCTCTACTGCGCAGACTCGGGTTTCAGGATCACCAACATGGCGGAAGATTTTGGCTTCATTTTCATTGAATGAATGGGAACGGCGACACGGCGTCGATCTTTTTTTACAGTCTCTGGAAAATTCAGATAACTGTGAAAATGAGTAGAAGTAATAAGTCGTCTGAAGAACCATTACTCCAGTAATGTACAGATAACCAACATTTATACTTAAGTATGGTAGTTAATAAATCACCACATTTTATTTTTTATTGGAATAATTAATTAGTTTAAGTCAAACTCTTGCCATAGGCCATTATTATGCTACAGGGGAATAATAAAATGATCTGATCAGTGTGTGGAGTGTGGAGAGATTTTACCACTTTACCAACTTAATGTTTTATGAAGGTGTCGATAAGCTTATTTTTTTGTGAAGAAGTAAAATATAAGCTATTAAATTAAACATTATGATTGTAATGTTAATTATTATGCTGCTAATATATCGATATAGTTGTTATTAGTAGTAGTTAATGTGTCAGGGGGTGATAATAATACAATATTAGATAGCGGAGCGGGTAGGTTAGGTATCCGCGGCGGAACTGTTGTTTTTAGGCTGCGGTTTCCGGTGCTGGTGAAGGCGGGCGGACAGCGGGCCATGGCGGCGGAAAGCGAGTAAGTATACGGTCTGAGAGAGAGAGCGGCCGGGGAGCGGGTTTACCAGCCTGTTTATATTCATAGAGAGAGAGAGAGTGGCGGAGATTTAGCAGCTTCCTCTTACTGTCACGCACAGCGCGACCGGGTACCAGCGGATACAGCAGTTAGCTTAGCATTAGCTAGCGGTGTGTGTTAAAGGGCTCTGACGCGGAGCAGCAGCTGAGTCACACACACGCTTCTATACTAATCCACTTCTATTCTAATTTACTTCTATGCTGTTCTGTATTATAGGCTAATTCACCCTCTGTACTCTCACTCCCACACCAGCCAAACATTAGGTCTAAAACATGCGGTACATGACTTTAAATTGTGCCTTTTTGTGTCAGTCTGGCCCCTAAATCAGCACGTCCAGCTGTTTAATCGTGTATCTCAGTCAGTGAAGTGTCTGAGTTTGTTCGTTGTGTTTTGCAGCACCTTGTGTGAAATAGAGGTGTTGCAGTCCATCTATCTGGATGAGCTGAACGTCACCAGGAACGATGATGGGTAAATTCTTACTAACTACACCTCACCATGTCATGTCAACAGCTGCTGGGCAGTATATCCAGACTTTTGACTGCAACTGTATATACGTATTTCTTACACTATAAGTCGCACTTAATTTCCCCAAAAATCAACAGTGCGCCTTATAATCCCTTGTGTATGAATTTTACCAGTCAGCTTGTAAGAAGCAGTAAAGCCACTCCTCTGAAGTACAGCGTTACACAGCAGTTTACTAGCGCTAACTACGCTTACTGTAAATTAACGGAAGCGCTTTTCTCACCCAAATAAACATTTTTTAGAGAGAAAAAGAAAAATATATATATATATATATATATATTTGGGCGCCCCTAAAAGGACCTGAAAATAGATACGGTGCGCCTACTAGTCTGTAAAATATTGTATTACTAATCACATTTATAGATTTTTGCTTAATTTATATTCCCACATTGTGTTTTTGAGACAGTAGTAGTTAACTGTGGACAGTTGTAATGCCCTGAATTCCTCAAACCAGAAACAAGCGAGAGTGAGTACGCTCACTGTGCACATGATCTTCTTGCTGACAAAAAAGGAGCCACACGTGAAACAATTTTTTGGGGGCTCCTGAGATCAAATGTCTAGGAATCCAAACAAATATTAATAGAATCCCTGTTTTGTGAGCTAAAATTAGAAATGCCAAGCAGTCAGGCTAATTCACATGAGATAAAATCATGGCTGGTGATACTGTGCAGTTGTTCATTTGGTTTTGGAGGTTGGCGGTTTTAAGTATTATCACACAGCCCTAGTTAGCATATCTTACATACTCCAAAATGTAAGGTCTAAATATGTAGTTCTTTTCTTTTTAGAGGATGGCAGGTCAGTCTGGTCCTTCACCCATCCACCGGAGAGGACTGTCTGTCCCAGTTTGTCCGTCTCACTCTGACACTGGACCTGGACTCTGAGGCATGTGGTGATTATTGATTGTATAAATGTACAATATTGTGCAGATGTGTTCGATGTTTTGAGGGGAAAGCTTTTTAATGTTAAAATAAGTACAAATAAGTTAACAGTTTATAGGGAGGAATTGTAAGCTATTAGCTTAGCCATTAACCATTGCCAAATTTCCAGTATTTCTATTTCCTAATATAATCAGTTCATTAATTAATATATTCTTCTTATGACATTCTTATTCTTTAAGACATAAATGCATATATTTTGTCAATAATCGCTCAGCAATCTTGAGAGAGATGAATATTGTAGTTGAACTACAGGCTGTTCATACATCTTAAATATGTTTCTCATTTGCTTACAGTATCCATCTTCTCCTCCCTGCATTTCTATACACAACCCACGAGGTCTCTCAGATGACAAGTTGCTCAGGTGCTAGTTTGTTTTGTAAAGTCTTTTGAGTTTAGTGTATATATATAAACGTAAATGTGCAGCGTCATTAATCTGTCTCTCTTTAACCTCCTTCCACCACAGTTTACAGCAGAGCTTGCAGATAGAGGCAGAGTCATGTTTGGGAATGCCAGTACTGTATCAGCTTATTGAGGTTTGTGCTGTCTTCAAACATCTATCTGAAACAAACCTCAGCCCTTTACTCTTTTTTATCAGTCACATTTACTCCTTATTATCTATTCTTTAGAAAGCCAAAGAGATCCTGACTGAGAGCAATATTCCTCATGGGAACTGTGTCATCTGTCTGTATGGGTTTAAGGTAATTTTTGATCATTCAACACAACTACATTGTTTGTGCAGTGCTCATGTAATAACTCCAGACACATACAGACAATTATAATGCATCAAAGATGCACGTACAAGTTTTTTTTTTTTTGCTAGAGCAAGTTCATTAAAAAGTAATGTCAAATGTTCTGTAGGCTTTGTTAAAATCTTGTGATGAATGACCAGTATATTTAATAATAACATTAATTAATTTCAAATAATTTGAATCAACATACTTTTTCCAGTTGCCATTTCTGAGATTGGAGGGTTTTTTCTCTGGACAGGAGGGTGAGGTGTTTACAAAGACAAACTGCTACCACTACTTCCACTCTCACTGTCTGGGCCGCTACATTACCCACTCTGAGGTGGAGCTGAGGGAGCGGGAGAGAGAGCTGGAGGAGGATAAGACCAGAGACAGAGCAGAGGAGGAGGTAAGACTTGTGCATTAGATGGTCTAACTTTAGCATTAGTGGCATAAATGGTCACCTTACTGTTATTACATTTCTAAAGGGGTAATGGTGATTATAATGGGAATTGTATCATATAATTGTTCTTATTCAATCCATTTAGTAACACCGTAGCAACCATATAGTAAAACCAGTTTTACACTAGTGTATCCCCTAGCTATATAGCTGTATAGCAACTGCCTGGTAGCAGGAAACCCAAGTTTCACAAGCATTCTTTCTAATTCCAACTGTTAATGTTTCAATTTCTGAAACCAAAAATATAGCGCATTTTATATTTTACAAAACTAAAGATTGCTTTAATAGATTTTTCAAAGAAATGTAAGTGTGTGAAATGCCTACAGTTTCCAAACACTAGATAGAGTTTTCTGCCCCACCTGGTCCTCCCTAGATAACAAACTGACGTGGGTTGCCAGGTTACACAGTGGCAAGTGACGAGATTTACTTTGTAATGTATATATTTACAAATCAACCACAATGCCAAATGCCCATCTCTGCTACGCTAGTGGTGGTGATAGATATGGATAGAAACCTTACTGAAGCTCAGTGACTACATGTTCAGCAAAAAAATTAGCCTGCTTCGCCCGTCTCCATAGCTGCAGCAGTGCACTGTTTGTGTGCTGCTTAGATAAGTAAAATAAAAACAGGGAATTGCACAAGACAAGTACATCCTAAAGTGAATTATTTGAATGATGTGATCTGCCGTCATAATGGTTTTATATATATTTTTAATACATTGTAAGCTGTAATGTTTGTGTAGACCAAATACTTTAACATATAGTTATGCACAATGCTTAAAATATCGGTGTAAATCTAAAAATAACAAAAAGCCCTTCATGTTTTAAACTGAATAGTTCACTTGTTTGTACAGGAGCTGTCTGTTGTTTGCCCCGTGTGCCGAGAGTCACTGTCATACGATGTGAACGCCCTGCTTTCATCACCTGCGCCGGACTTCCCTCAGGTAAAGATATGTCAGCTCTGCAGCCTCAGTTCTGTTCACACCTACAGAGAATCAGCGTCTGTCTGTGTTCAGGGGGCATTGTGTCACTGTTGGAAATGTCACACAGACAAAGTCACTCTTGTGTGCTGTGCCAAGCAGCGAACTGCAACAGTAAGGCATTGTTTTTTACAGTGTAGGGTGTGCAGTTGAGAAGCCTTAGCTTTATGAGCTGCTGGAAAACCAAACTCCAGCACGTGTTCTAGTGAGTCACATGCTGGGGACACGTGTGCATGTTTGTGTTCATTTGAGAATTTCATCAAAAATATTTTTTCTCTTAACTTCACAGCAGGAAGATGAAGCTGTGGGTGCAGAGTTTAAAAGAAAATGGGAAAGTCTCCAGAAGATTCTGGAACATCAAAAAGAGAAAGGAGGAGTCATTGATCCGGAGGTGGAGTCAAATCGATTCCTTATTCACATTAATGAAGTAAGTTTTAGTTTGGATATTCTTGGGACGAAAGCAAAATATATGTATTTTTTTACTTGTTTCTTCACAAATTTAGCTGAACAGTCTGGATGTGTTCAGTAAGGTTTAGGTCTTATGTTGTGCTAAAGGTATGAGACTAACACAGCTAACAAGTAAAGGACATTTATACTGATCAGCCGTAACATTAGCACCCCTGACAGGTGGTGAAGCACTGAGAGGGAGATGGACGCCAAAGGCCAACTGATGACTGATGATATTTTTGTTATCATTTAACTAGTATTGTGTAATGGTAAAGTTTTAACCTTGCTTGTTGAGGTATATTCTTTTATTGCTTCTTAATTTCTTAACTCCAGGCTGGATTTTTATATATTTTTTTAATTATTTCCAGTTTATGTCTTCAATGCCAATTTTTTTAAATCTCTGCTTTTGTCTCCAAGACCCCTGTTGACTCCGACAGCACTTGCTCTGATGCCACAAATCCTGAATCCAGCCGGCCTTTGCCTGCTGTTCCCCCTGAATGCCCCAGTCAGACCCCTGCCCCTCAAGCCCAGCACAGTTCACATCACTCACACCGCAGAGCTCCTCACTACAGGAGACAACATGGCGAGTTTAGAGGAGGCAGGAGAGGAAGAGGAAGAGGAGGCGGAAGAAATGAACCACCATTTCAAGGAATTCCCGCACCTGTAGTAGAAAACCTCACCAAACTGAACATCTCCTCAGCAGAAAGCAGCCAGAACCACATCCAGAACAGTTTACTCCCACAGAACAATGACCTGCCTGCAGAAAGCACAGAACAAGGACATTCGCTTGAGCCAAAAGCTAACAGTGGACAGACTAGCACATTTAGAAAAACAGCAGGTGAGATATGTGTTGGCACATGCCATCAGGACACTTTAGCAGAAGGACATGAACAGCAGACCAGCCAGACAAACTTAAACATCACAGAAGACAGCACTCAGCCAATCGTAACGGACGGACAACAGCAGAGAGTTCCTCGAGACCGGGGGCGGAGGCACGGTCCAAGAGGGCCACCATACGGGCAGTGGCATGAAAGAATCCCCAGGGGTGATGGTGGTGGAAATGCGTACCGAGGTGGGCGAGGGCACAGAGCTAGAGGTGGAGGGTTTAGTCATCATCACCACCGAGGAGGCGGGCCTTACAGAGGAACTGGAAAGGTAATGCATCCAAAAACTGAAACTGAATTTAAGAAGGAAGGGGTTCTCTGACAGTGGGAGACGGGAGGAGCGCAGACAGAATTTAAGCTTCCCTCCCTCATTTACCAGATGTACCTTAATTATAACGGTGTCCATAATAAAAGACTCCATATGAATTGCAGTGAACTGTGTGTCTGTCTGTTTCTTTTAGGTACTTAGCAGAACATGTACCGGTACACACATCTTGTCTGAAGAATAGAAGAAGAGAAGCTTAAATGAGTACAGCCTAGTATAGAATTATGTGTTTTTGTCTGGAAAAGTATGCTTCTGGGTAGTTGTGGAGTGTAATTCACTTTTACTCAAGGTCAGCAAATACAAATCATGTACACATGCATTTGTTGACAATTCTGAGAGATACAGAAGTAGCACATGGACGGAAATGTTTTACAATATTCAAAAAGGAACCTTATAAGTCCCATATAAATGTGTATAAAATGTGCACTCAGAAACACACACCGCTGTAGTCACCTATAAAAAAATACATTAAAATAAAAAGACAACATTTTTTTTATTGTTTTATATTGTTTTCTTTTTTGTTTTTAGAACAAGTGCGTACAGGGGGCGTGTGTGTTTGCGCGCGCATGTTTGAGCGTCTCTTACTTGCGCATGCGCGTTTGTGTTCACTGTGGTGGTAGTGTTCAGTGTGGTGTTGTTCTAGAAGCCTGGAGGTTCGCCAGCAGAAGCTGCACCATATCTATCATCTTTATAAGCTTCAATATTAATATTATTAATATTATTATTAGTGATCTAATGGAAGATCGAGATGTAGCGCGTGCCCGCGAGCCGGAGGCGGGAACGCGCGCCTCTTTCTGCTCTAACGGCAGCGGCGGCGAGGACGAGGAGCCCGAGGCCGCGGGTGAAACCACGGGCTCTAGTGTGCAACGACACGGCGACGGAGGCTCCCTCGGCGGCTGCAGAGAGCAGGAGGTGTCGGTGGAGATTGGAGAGACTTATTTGTGTCAGCGCGCGGACAAAACGTGGCGTGAGTTTAAAATTATTAAATATAATATCAAACAGGACCAACACATTAAATAACACTCATTCTTAGTGATTTTAGTAACATTATTTACCTTAATTATCAGTGTTTCTGTTTGTAAACAAATCACTGGTCTTTGTTGGTTTTGTATGGGCAATTTTATTTTAACGTGTGTTCAGAGTAAATCCCAGCAAAATGTAACGCCGTATTTAAACCCTCTATGGCATTAATTCAATTTTGTGGGAGAAAAAACTGTTTGTACTTTTTTTGAAATGTTAATAATCAGACCTGATTATTTAAGTCACCGCTGCTTTATCATTATGGCCCTAAAAGACAGATCTACGTAATGTTGCCCAATGGCAACACATTTTTTTAGTAAGCTTACAACAAGAATGTAATAATTTAGTAAGAATGTAAACAACCAAATATAACTTCGACTTTTTCATTCATATTATTCGACATATTTTTATTTATGACCTAGGTGTACATCTTATGAACGTAAATATGCTTTGTTACATTATATTTAAAATAAATAAAGACAAAGTATGTAAGTTATGTAATAGTGTAATAACCGAATGATGGTTTGTTGGCTTATGGCAGCATCCTGCCACAGAGGGTAAAGGAGGTTGACAGGAGGTAGCAGCAGTTGACAAAAAAAAACACAGTTCGTGTAATTAAATGCCATTCTAATTAAAAAATGTGGGGTTTTTTTTGTACTGATAATACAAGACTAGTGTAACAACACTGGGGAATTAAAGTTGGGCACAGACTTCCCTTCCTTATACTTTAGTCTCAGTGTAAAACTACAGACACCAAACATGACCATGCTAATTAATCATGTTTAAGATAAAGGGAAATTATGTATGTTATATTCAATTTACTTGAGTAGAGTATTTTCTTATTCAACACAGTGGTTTTCCCTAGTTTGACACCCCACTGGGCCTCTGTGCGGTGTTCCTCCAGAACCAGTGTTGCTTTAACACGCCCACCTCAGTTTAAGAAATGCTTTTTCTGTAGCTGGATCTATTTTTCCAGAAGCATCTTGGTGCTAAGACCATCTTCACTGGTAGTGTGAGCATTTTACAGGATTCTACCTTGACCTGTGAATAATCAATTTTGTTCCAAGATGCTTTTGTGTGTTTGGTATAAAAGAAAACGTATGCTAGGTTTTGCTGGACCATTTTTGGGAACCACTGATTTTATTTTGTGCTTCAGAAAGAAGACGAATTATACCTAGAATCATAAACATGTCCACACATAGATTTCACCACACATAGATTTAATATATTCATGTAATAATCTATTATTTTTTAAACTGTCGTCTTTGTCCTGTAACCACATCAACTCCAATCATGGTCCTGTGATGGAGAGAGAGAGAGAGAGAGAGATGCATTTCCTGGAGGACATAGGTTTTGTTACTGTACTCCTCCAGAGAGACACAGCACTTTGTTCCATTTCTGTTCTCAACTAATAGGGTGTCTGCATTTCTTTATTGTTGCTGAAGCTTGAGGTTTCTAGGAAATTTATTTAAAATATAATTAAAATATTTTTATACAAACTTTGAGTTAATACGCTTCTTAGGAATGTGCCCTTTTAATAAAATGAGTAAATGTTAATTTTTAAATTCTCATTTTAAAAGTTTTACTCACTGCATCTTTCTTTTATTTCCTTGTAGACTCAGCTGAGGTTATCCAGTCCAGGCTAAACGAGCAGGAGGGCAGAGAGGAGTTCTACGTCCACTATGTTGGATGTGAGTGATTTTAATTAAATAGTAACATATGCTACAGTAGTAATGATCCTGTAATTATGTACTTGTCCTTGATAAATTAAGAAGTATATTCAGTGCTTGTATACTGATGAATACCTGCTTTTTGTCCTCCCTGCGAACAGTTAACAGACGACTAGATGAGTGGGTTGGGAAAGGGCGTTTGGCATTGACGAAAACTGTGAAGGATGCTGTAAGAAAGAGTGTGGAGGAAGGTGGGGGAGGAGAACTGGGGGACCAGCCGGAAAGGAAGATCACTCGAAACCAAAAACGCAAACACGATGAGATCAACCATGTTCAAAAGGTAGCAAAAAAAAAATAAAAAATTGTTTCACTGTCATAAAAAATTCATTAATTTTTTGCAGAATCTTGCAGTTTTATAATGAGTGGACCAGTAATAAAAAATATTTCAAATAAATTGGAATCATTTTACATTAACTTCTATTGCATTTATTAAGGTTTTGTTCTTTTTCTGTAAAGTTTTGCTATAATTACATTAAGAAAAGCTGCTTTAGACACTGCTTCTTCTTTTTCTTTTGAATTTTATTTTGCACAGGCTTATTTCTTTTTCTTTTGTCCAATTGTGACAATTGTAGTCTTTGTCTTACTTATCTTTTTAAATTAAATTTATTTGTTTCTTTTTCAGACCTATGCAGAGATGGACCCCACTACAGCAGCCCTGGAGAAAGAGCATGAAGCGGTATGAGAGAAACAGTAGACACTTTATATACTTCACATCAAGGAAATGCCTAAATAACTACCACTGTAAACATCACATTAATGACAGTCTATGACGGACCCTTCCTGTCGTAGACTATAATCCATCCCTGTTTTGTATGATTTTAATTTGTTGTCTTTATTATATCACTGTTTCTACAGATCACAAAAGTGAAATATGTGGATAAAATCCAGATTGGAAATTTCGAGATCGATGCCTGGTACTTCTCTCCCTTCCCTGATGACTATGGAAAACAGCCCAAGCTTTGGATTTGTGAATACTGCCTGAAGTACATGAAATATGAGAAAACCTTCAGATATCATCTGGTCAGTCCTGCAAGATGACTTTACCTCTGTGTTTACCTCTGTGTTACTTTTATGCAGTTTCTCTGATGCTTTTATCCAGAGTGATTTAATAAAAAAAAAAATTAAAAAAATGTTGCAAAAGTAGTTGCACCCAGAAGGAAGGGACTTAATTGCCATTCTAGTCAGATGGAAGATAAAGGTTACCAATAGGTGATCAAAAACGTAGACTGATATGGGAACTCTTGATTATATTTATTGATTATATGCATGTGAAACGCAACATACCAGACGTGATTGGCATTGAGTTGTAGATGTTCCTAATGGTATTCTGCAATGATCCATACAGTGCAGCTTAAATCCTGCACAGATTTTGCGGTAGGGGTGGAGTGTTAATTGCTTGTTCAGCAGCATCCCACACATTTTCAATCGGGATAGGTCTGGCTATGCTGCTGGCCGTGTTGGAATGTACAAACTTTGCATCCCACACCATGACAACAGGCCTTCTGAATGTGGGACGTGTCAATAAATATGACCTGCTGCCTGTATTGAGTCACCCGGTGACAGTCCAGCATAAATACCCACCAAGTTTCATTCTTAATGGTTGATTCCATCTGGGTGCAACTGTTTTATTGTTTATTGACTTGTTTATATGACACAGGCACAATCTTATGAACTTGTTTTTTTTACCCCCTCCGTATCTTGTAGGCCCAGTGTCAATGGCGGCAGCCCCCTGGAAAGGAAATTTACCGCAGAGGCAATATCTCTGTGTATGAGGTGGACGGACGAGATCATAAGGTAAACTTTAACTAAAATGAACACAGAATTGCCTCTTAGATATAGGCAACAGCTAAGTTTAAACAGATTCATATCTGCCTGTTCAGCAAAGGAAATTATGTTCAAGAGAAGCTGCTTTTGATTATTTTTTTCTCAGAGATGAATGAAGTAGAAATACTTCACTACTGTACATAAATACTAAAATGCTGTATCTGTATTTGCTGGAGTATCATTTTTTTTCTTCTACATCCACTTTTACTTTACTACGTATTATCAAGTTAAATACTTTTACTCTGATATGTTTTGTGCTGCATCATTATTTGTTACAGTTATAAAAATGTTAGAAATCATTCCAAACCCACATTATCACTTTCAGAGCTGTAGAATACTTGCTAAGTCATTTCTCCATGCTCTACCTGCAGATCTACAGTCAGAACTTGTGTCTGCTGGCTAAGCTCTTTCTGGATCACAAAACGCTTTACTTCGACGTGGAACCATTCATCTTTTACATCCTTACAGAAGTAAACCGACAGGGGGCACACATTGTGGGTTATTTCTCAAAGGTAAGCAATCGTTTTTAATGTTTGAGTGTTTTTCCGTCTTGTGGATTTTTCGTGTGTGAAATTTATTTTGGTTTCATGTACTTTTCATAAACAGGAGAAGGAATCCCCCGATGGGAATAATGTTGCATGCATTCTCACACTTCCTCCATACCAGCGCAGAGGATACGGAAAATTTCTCATTGCATTCAGTAAGTTTGAGTTTTTGCTCACTGATCTTGTCTGCAGACGATTATATGTTTTGGTACCAATCGAGTAGTCTCATACCTCTTTTCCACCAACTGCTGGTGCCGGAACCGGTTCCTGCGAACCTTTTAAGAACCGGCCCGTGTTTCCACTGCTCTAAGGAGTCACTCACTACGTATGTGAATGTGGGCGTAAACAGAAGTCGGGGGCTTTTTGAAAACAACATGGCAAAACCCGAGCTCCTCTTGAAACTTGTGCTGCTCTCCTCGGTGGACCACTGTTGATTTATTTTCATTCACTTAGCGGCTTCTGCTCCTCTTAGCTGTGAATAAAAGTGAGGTTTGTAAACAACTTTGCCCCAGAGATGCTTCAACCCCCCGCCCTTTGGCCGCTCGCGTCACAGGTTCGCTGGTTCCAGACCAGCAAGATTGTGGGGCCAAAACGGAACCGGCTTTTCTGGCCAAGACCCTGTGATTTTGCGGTGGAAACGCAAAGAATCGTTCAGGCACCGGCACCATGCCGGCGGAAAAGCGTCTTCAGTCCTCAAAACTATTAGTTAGTGATTAGTTATATAACCTATCCTCCTGCTTTGTTAAGTTGAAAACTTACAGGTTAGATCAGGGGTCATCCATTAAGTTTTGAAGAATTTGATACATGAATTGATACATTGATATAGCCCTTGTCATTGTCATAAACCTCTTGGCACCATACCTAATCCCTGGTGTGGAATAAAGGGGTATAAATTCCTCAGCAGTGAGCTGTGGAGCAGTGAAACTGTGTTTGCTGTGTTCTAGTTTAGTTGGGGAGCATGATGATGATGATGATGATGCTCTTGTCATTGAATGCAATCAAATTCTCACAGCAATGCTCCTATATCTAGTAGAAGTAGGCAGTCATGCAATCTATGATTAATAAAAATGTTGTGGTCTTTAAAAAGGTATAATTGCTTTGTTATGCTACTGTATTTTCATTGTCATTGACATTTAATGTTCTTAAAATGACAATATCAGATATCGCAATAATTTCTGAGACGATATATTGTCCACAATAAATTGGTATTGTGATAGGCCTGTTTATGAATACCTTTATATAAATGGACAATGGATGTTGTCCCAGTACTTTTAGCCATTAACAGTCTACTGCTATTTTGCAGAGTAAGTTTTAGTATGAATGTTCACTAAGGTGTTTATGCAGTTTATTTTACTGTGTATTTAAACAGTGTTTTAAATTTGTGTGTTAATTTGTAGGTTATGAGTTATCAAAATTGGAGAGTACAGTGGGTTCTCCAGAGAAGCCTCTGTCAGACCTGGGGAAGTTGAGTTATAGGAGCTACTGGTCGTGGGTATTGCTGGAGATTCTGCGGGATTTCAGAGGAACACTGTCCATCAAAGATCTCAGGTAAGATTAGTGTTTGAGCAGCAACAGATGCCACCTTTTAACCACCTTACACAAAAACGCATATTAGAACCACATAAATTTATAGAACTTATTTGTTCTTATGCATTTTAGTAGTATAAACAAAAGTCGCTGCAATTGCAGTGTCTAGACATCTGGGATTACTTTCTACTTCTAAACAGCAGTGCCGGTCAAAAAAAGTAAAAAAAAAAAAAAAAAATTAATTAATTTTGAAACATTGAAAAAATATATATATATATTGTTCAAATTTGTTCTCGTAAACCCAATATCATGTCTCGTCTTGAGATGAGTCATTGTCTTGTCATGCCTACTAGATTTTGCAACATTGCTGCTGAGATTTGCCTAATTCCAGGCACAAGAGCGTTTGTGAGGTCCACAATGATTTTAAGCCCTCTTAAGTCAAGGTGCTACGAAGTTTCTTTGACTGAATTCATCGAAGAACCACTTTTGTTTTTCCAAGTAAATGTTTGAAATGGGAAAAAGTCCCATAGCCTTTAAAAGTGTTTAGAGATGCCGTTTAAGGTTACTAGGAACCTTTGCACCTGTCTCTTTCAACACTACAGCTGCGTCACATCTCCTGTCTCACACCATACAATATCTCACGGCATACTGGTGCTCTAGACAGCCTCATTTTACTGGTACTACCAGTGTGCAGTTCAACGAACGTTGTATTTTAGTTAACCCAGTTCTTTCATATGAAATGGTATGCATATTAATTAATTAATTAATTAAGTCATTTGAGGTGTGTTTCTTCTGTCCACAGTCAAATGACCAGCATCACACAGAGTGACATCATCAGCACCCTGCAGTCTCTTAACATGGTGAAGTACTGGAAGGGCCAGCATGTGATCTGCGTCACTCCCAAACTTGTAGAAGAACATCTAAAGAGTGCACAGTACAAAAAACCACCAATCACAGGTACTGACGCTTTATTCAAGTTAAATCACATTCATCACTAGGGGGCAGTGTTTCATTTACTAAATGAGAATGTTCTGAAATGAAATACTGACCTAAAAAAGTCTTTTGAATTGAAGCATTTTTGATTGAAGGATGAATCTCACAGTGGTGTTGTACGAAAAAAGTCAACAACTGAAAATGTAAAGTTGATTAATGTATATTTTAGCTAAATAGTTTTTTCTTGTGTTCTGGACCTGAATTGGGTAACTGTATGTTGTACAAATCTATACATTTATAAAATATTATTATTAGTATTAGAAATAGTAGTAGTCATTTTTGGCTCATACATAATCATGGGTAATATCTAGGGGTGTCACGATTTCGATATTTCATCAAAATCGATCGAAATTATGTCATGGTCTCGAGCCTCGAAGTCAAAAAGAGGATCGACGATCCCTCCCGCAAATGGCGCAGCACACTGTAGCTCAAAGAGCAGCCCTTTCTCCAGAGAATGTGGACATTCTCATCTTCTTAAAGAAAAACTTGAAAATATAAAAATAACAGTTGTTTTGTCTAGCCTCAAATATGTTAATAGTTTTGGTACCTTAAGGAGCATCTTTCTCTCAGATAAAGTTAATAATATATCTTTATTAAAGAAAAGAACTTGTCATTCTCAGGGACCAAAAAAGTCTTAAGTCTTATTTTTCATGTTTAAGTGTTATAGTAGGATAGAGTTCAGTTTGTGAAGGCTCTAATTGTTCTATTATATTTTACATGACTGTTCCTGTATTTATTTTATTATTTATGTTATGTGTACACTGCTGCTACCAAAAAAGCCACTAGATGGCATTACAAATATATCTTAATTAAATTTGACCATTAGTGCCTAATGTGGTGTATTACAGATCACTTATATCAAGCCCACCTTTTGAAATAAGATATTGTACATTTGATGAATCAAACCAATGACTGACCATAGACTACTCTAAAGAGAATCGAATCGAATTGTGACCCTAAAATTCGGAAATAAAATTGAATCGAGGATTTAAATAATTATGACACCCCTAGTAATATCAAAATGACATTAAGCATTTAAAATTGAAGTGATCTAGACCCACTGTTGCAAATCCGGCTAGTGCATTCCCTGAAGGTGAAACATTTAGTTCTTTTACTCAGTTGCTTAACTAATGTTATAATGGAGAGAATTTACCCTTATTTACGTAGTGATGGAAGGCAACTGCCCATTGGTAATGCTTTCACTGATCACCGCAGCAAAACAGAAAACTCTATTCTAATTTGCAAACGCTTCATTAAGTTTGACCCTAAGTCATGACCTTAACCAGAGATATTATAAGACAAACTACATAGAGAGTACAGTAAATACAATATATACAATATGTGCATAAGATGTATTATTAAGGAACAAAATAATACTAGTTATTTTATGTCCTTTGTCACTAAACACATTGTCCTTCTGTAATCCCTATTTTTTTGTTTTCTGTTTTCACAGTGGACACTTTGTGTCTTAAATGGGCTCCACCTAAACACAAACAAGCCAAGTTCTCCAAGAAATGAAGAGGCCAGGAGATTCTTACACTGCATCAGCATCAAAAACCTGACAGATCAATAAACACAACCTCATTTCCTGTTTAAACGTTTTCATTACAGACTGTACATTTCTGCTTTTTTAAATAAATGAGAATAGTGGTGTCCACTTTTCTTGATGTACCTTCTGTGGTCAGTCTATTGCTTTCTTTTCACTTTTAAATTGACATGCCTGGGTTGATGTATGCAGACTTGGAAAAGCTTTCAGTTCATTTTGAACAAAGCTTTAAAATGTGGAAAACGCTGTGCTGTGAATTATTCATGGGACTATATGGAATTACCTATTGCTCAGGTAGCGCCTGGTAGGTGTAAGGGGGAAAGGGGATACTGCAGCTGTAAATAAAGAATAAAGAAACTCCAACCGTCCAAGAAAAGCTGTGAAAGAAACAACAATCTGATGCTTTATATCAAAGATGCCCAGTCAGAGGGCCGCCTGCAGGTTATTTATTTCAAATAAACAGCAGCATACCTGACTTGTTTCATGTATAAGTCAGTCTTTAAACTGATCGCTTGAGCTTCTGCTTGGCTTCTGTGTAAGGCTGAGTGCTCTATATGTATGTAAGGTTGGACCTAAAAATTCTCCACAAGGTCCAGTGTTCTCCTGAAAGCAGGTGTGTCAATAGACTGTTTATGCCACTTTGCTGCAGTAAAAGCTTCTGTTTTTTCTGGGAAGATTTGATTGCATTCAAGATTGTTATTATGAATGATTAGTTTTATTGCAGTACTTCGCCACAAAATAACTGGACAGGGTGTAGTTTTATCAGAACACAGCTCCATTGCTCCACTGGACTCGGACAGTTTTTTTTTTTTTTTTTTTTAAGGGTTTGTTTGATGGAGCTCCTTCATTCCAGAGAATGCTGATGCACAGTTTTAGCGTTAAATATGATAAATGTAATTCAAGGTTTGGATTTGGCTGCTTGGTTCTAGTTCGGGTTGTTAACAACTTCATATTAACAGTTTGATGAAGACTTGCTTGCTGTTTTTCAGAATTCTGCACCCCTGATATTGACCGGGATTTATACCAGAGGCATGAAGATGGGATGGTCCACATTTTTCTAGCCCATAGTGTATTTAACTGGCTTGTAACATTTCTCAATCTGAATACCTGTCCTATTAAAAGTGCAGAAAAGCAGAAGCTACATTGAGTTATTAACTACATTTGTATATTAATCAGTATTAATATTATATTCATGCCTTTTGTGTCTGCAGTTTAGTTGTAGTGAAAAGATTTTCTATGAATGAACATGTCAGGTATTAGGAGGAAATGTTTATATTTTACAGTATTTTAGTAATATTTATGTAATTCAGTTACATTAAATTATTTCTTTAGGTTCCCTCTCTACCCTGTCATCTTGGGATAAAACTGTTTTTAAAAAAACAGTGGTCCAGCGCATTAAGGTGCAAATCCCAATTGTTGTTAGGCTGGAGTGGTAGGGGAAAGTTTTAGGGCTACATGACCCTTCAAACAGAGAATTAACAGAGGCACACTTAAAACAGAGGGGTATAAGAATCACTGGCAGAAGCAAACAAAGAAACCCATTAATAAAGTGTTTTCTGTGTTACTATAGCTCAATGTGTAGTTTCAATGTTTTATAAGTATTTCCTTCATAACAAGCATAAAATACTGTAAGTACTTAGCATCTTAGTAGCTTTCCCATCCCATGTTGAATGGTGCAACTGACAGCAGAGGCTGAAGCATTTAAGGTGGAACAGAAAAATAAAGTAAACTTAAAGTTCATAAAATCGAATTCCAGCTCCCCATCACAGTGGAATTAGGGAATTGACAACAGACTTCCCAAGTGTCCCGGAAGTTGTGTGAGTCTACCGCATATCAACAACGGCTCCTGATGCCTGCAAGTCAGAAGAAGCATCATGGCTCCCATTAAAACTCATTTCACCTCTGTCTACTCTAAAGTATATCCAGGTAGGGTGAAAGTTTAAAAAAAAAAAAAAAAAAAAGAAAATCTTGCCCGCTGTACAGTTTATAATAGTGATTATAGAATTGCCCATAGGGAACTAAATGATTTCATAAGGCATGTTGAGGTGAGTTAATGTGAATATATATGATATATAATAGCCAAAAGGTACAGTTCTATTATCCTTTTTTTTTTTCTTTTTTTTCTTTTTTTTACTCGGGGTGCCTCCCTGAAATTAATTTCAGCAATTTGTTATGTCTGAAATGCAAAATCAAAGAAACTGATTCAGAAACCTCTCTTAATTTGTATATATATATATATAGAGATATAGAGAGATGCATAATGCATCGGTGAGATGCAACGGTGAGAAAAAAAGGCAATTGCCTGGGTTTTATGATGCAACTTTAGCTAACTATATATTTTGTATTATTTATTAAGACACTGGGTTAAATAGAGCCTGTGGTGGATTCTGAGGTAACTGAACGAGGTTAACGCTAGCTCGGTTGGCATCACGACACCAAGACCAGGTAAGGTAAAGTCTTAGAAACCACCACTTTGTGGAACTGTGAGGGGAGGTTTGATTGTGTGAGGTTTTATTGTGTAACCTTTTATTTTATTATTACCAAACCAGAGTAAATAGGACCCGTGATGGAGTCTGAGCCTGAGGTAACTAGCGTAATGCTAGTTATTGTTTGGCCAACCGTGAGGAATGATTCAAGTAACAATTTTCATGTTAACTAGGTTAGCTTTTTTGTTGTTTTGTTGTTTAGATGAGAATTTAGTTTAGTTAATGAAGCTTCCTTAAGTCATACTGAAATATTGAAATGTGGTGACATGTTAAAGCTATTTTAAAGATAGAAAGAATTAGAAAAATAAGGTTAAAAAACTTTCCTAGTTAAGAAATTTCAATGTTCGTGTTAAAGGTTAGGAGGAGCTAAGGTTAAAAACTATTTCTTAGTTAACAAATGAAAGGGTTATTTGGTGGCTGGTATTTGGGTGTGTGTTTGGAGGGGACTGTTTTAACTGAAACGATGGACTCTGTAAAAAGTTTTATACAAAATTGGCATTAAATAAAAATTTAAAATATAAAATAAACAGTGGACATTTCTACCTGAAATAGTATTTTTACTGTTAATTTAACCATATTAAATATTTAAATCTTTTCAACCTAAATTAGACCTTGTAAATATACTCTTTTCAACCACTGGGGAAAAAAATCTTTTCACCTTTTACTTTCAACCTAAATGGAACATAGTTTCAACGAACAGCATGGACATTTTTTCAACATCTTTTTAACAAACATGGTGTTGGGGGCTCATTTTGGGTTTCTTTGATTTTTTTTTATCATATATTTATGCTCTGACCTTGATTCTTTTTTGTTACTTTCTCCTTTATCTTTGTTTCCCCTAGACTTTATATATCTAAATTATATTATTTAATAAATGAATCAGTTGTTTCCAACTGTTGTTTTTCCTCTTTTTATGTTGCTGTTCGTGTGAACGAGCTGGCCAAAACAACAATAACAGTAAGGTCTGTTAACATTTTAAGAAAAGTGTAATATATAATTTTAAGAATCGTAAGTGTAATATTTATAAAAGAAAGAAAATGAGTCAAGCTTTCAGATTAAAGGGTAAATGTTTATTATAAATCACATGATGCTGCCAGAAAAGAGTATTGTTTCTCTAGATGTTGGAAACTATACACCTGTATAATGCTGCACATCAGTGTAATCCATCAATGACTGCTCCTTACAACCTGACTGGTAAAATTTATACCTAAGGGGCACTGAATTAAAAGGCGCACTGACAATTTTTGGGAAAATTAAAGGATTTCAAGTGCACCTTATAGTACAAAAATACGGTAGACAATTCTTTTGCTAAAGAATATTAGTAATCCGGGTCTAGACCCCTAAAGAGTAAGCACAAAGGCGACAGTGGCAAGGAAAAACTCCCCGATAATGAGGAAGAAACCTTGAGAGGAACCAGGCTCAGTAGGGGAACCAGTCCTCCTCTGGTCGACCCGGATTCTAGAAATTACTTTGGACTTGGAAATGTAAATATTCACAGAGAACTACGCTATTTTTCCACACTATTGTGATGTAGGCAGCAGCAGGTAGGGCGGCGATAAATGGACAGAACTGAGCTAAAACAACAGCCAGAACAGTGGATCATGGAGTTCTGTGTTGTCCTCAGCAGCTGGGTGTCGCACTTCTGAGGAAACTGTTCGTCCTCTCTTCCATGTCCTAAAACAAAATGAACAGTGTCAGTAATTCTATAAGGACGAATGCACTTTTGGTGTTTTCTCACATAT
Organism: Astyanax mexicanus; assembly: GCF_023375975.1. NCBI lineage: Eukaryota > Metazoa > Chordata > Actinopteri > Characiformes > Acestrorhamphidae > Astyanax > Astyanax mexicanus. Next base: position 19,787,705 of record NC_064426.1, on the reverse strand, counting down.
GCAGCTCTCATTTTATGTGATTTTATTACATAAGAGAGTAATAACACTTGTTCAATGCAATATCAGTATTTCAGTTTTATATGTGCAGTATATGGGCATGTGTTGCAGGTATATAGTGTAATGTACAGTGTGTATGTACAGTATGTTGCTTTACTTACACTGTTGCTGCATTTTATCTTCTAACTGCTGGGCCGTTGCAGTGAAATATTATTCCTTTGTGCACTGTTGGTATAAAATTGCCAATAAACAATAAAGTCAAAATATCAGTAAGAATGTTACTTGCTTATTGCCTATTCCTACTCATTATATTTAAATCAATTGAACTATTTTAATTATTACATATAATGTAACTGTAATGTGAATATGGAAACACCCCTCACCTTCTTATGGCTGATTTCCACAAGTCTGTTTAGCAGAAAGGCTTCAGAGTGAAAGGAGAACTGGCTCTTCTCCATACTGGCCAGTACTCCAAGATACTCTGCCATCAGCTCTGCCTTTCTATAATCATAAACAACAACAATCCATTAGAGATAAGGGTAATAACATTTTTATGGGATGCCATGCTTAATGCAATAATATACGAGTAGTTCTGAAATAATGTCTTTTACCGCTCGCCGTGTTTCTCTTCACTGAATCTTTTTAGAAGAGCCTCCTGGTGGGACTCTTCCTCTGGCCTGGTCTCGCTTAGCTCATCCTCTGTTAAAGAAGTGAAAAAAATCCAGCCCAGTACAGAACATTACCAAACAAGCAAATTAAAACTAACATATTAAATAAAAGAAAAACAGGTATCTGAATATCTTTAAAAACTTGATTAATTTCCTCTGTGATCAGGTCACCTGGAACCTGCACTCAGGTTTGGAAAATCTGATGTGTTTTAACAAGTCTTTAAAAAATGCCAAGGTATAAATCTCCTACCACCATCTTTTTAAAACCAGCCAGTTCTCCTCTCAAGCAAGCCATGTTGCTTTACACACTTACCAATCTTCCTGATTCGCTCCTTCTCCTCGTCTTGCATAGCTTTCGCCTGAAATTAGAGGTTAGGTTTAATGTTATCAGAGAAGAGCATTTTGCATCTAAGACAAATTCTACACTAAAAGAGTCTTAACTCTACGTACCCTCCGATTTGCATTTTCGATTGTAATTCCAATGTTGTCCACCAACACAGCCAGGATGAAACTTGAAGGACAAAGAAGAGAACAAATAATGAGTAAACATTAAGTATTATTAACAAGCACTGAGTAGGGATAAGATAAAACTGTCTTACTTAAATTTAAACTAGAACACATCTGCTGCTCAACTACAGATGAGTTTCTTTCAATTGTAGGGTGGGAAAAAACCCACCTGATTACTCACAACTTTCTACTTTTTATGATACAATTCAGACTAAAAGTCTTCATAGACATTATGACCTGTAATGTGATTCACGGAATGGGGAAATCATTAATAACTGGACTGTTATTCCCAGTAGCTTACTTGAGAAGAATTAAATTCTCTATGACGATGAACACCACCAGGAATATCATGACGTGAGGAGCTCCTGTTGGGTGAAGAAAACAGAATGTATATGACTTTAATAGATTCACAATATTAGTTTCCAGTTTTATTCATTTTACACGTGTTTAATTCTTCAAATCACATGGTGACATTACATTAAGGTACTGGTTTATGTGAATAGTTTCACATTTGTTTAATCTGAACAGTTTTTCAAACAGGGATTTAGCCTAGTTTTGGACTAAATTGAGTTTGCTTTTCATGTTACATGTTGACCTGTAGGAATGCATAGCCCCTTACCTTTAGAATAGCTGTTCTCATAGACCATGGCCCAGTCATCCAGTGTCAGCACTTGAAACAAGGTGGAAATTGTTCGTGCAAAAGTCCCGAAACTCACAGGGACTGTGTCTGCGTACAGCACCCGGAGAAACACTGTAAACATGATCAGGACCATGGCCATGAGGAAGGAGGTAGAGGCTATTGATGGCAAGGACTGAACCAATGTTGTGAGGAGAACCTGGATCCTCCCTATGGAGCTGAAACAAGACAGAGACCAAGAGTTCAAATATGGAGTAAACTGAACATCCCAAATACTGATCATAGCTGATTATAATCATTTCATTTATAGCTCCTAGTTATTTGATCTTTAACATCTAAAGACATACAGTATATTTATAATATGTGTGCATTATATAAATGTCTCTCAAAACTGAAGCTCAAAAGGGAATCTGTAAAAAAATGGTCCTGGCTCTGAATAAATACAGAGGGTTTGGAAATAAATGCTGTGCTTTTAAGTGTTGTGGATGAAAATTTCCTGCACCTAGTTGCAGTTCCTGATCACTGCTTTTAGTGTCAGTGAGATCAATTCACATCATGTCAACCGAGCTGTAGATTTCCTTACCGAATGGCTTTAAGCAAACGGAAAGCTCTGATGGCTCGCGCTGCTTTTTTCACAGGAGGGTGGATACTGGTGGACAGCATAAACGGCAGCAAAAAATCCACCACTCTCAAGACTGTTATGAGGAAATCTGAGAGAAAAAGGAGAACGAGAAAACATCAATACTCTGAATAAGTTCTTAGGACACATATAAATATATAAATAAAATATAAGCACGATATTTAAAAATTAGGCTTCCACTATGGAACATGTTAATTTTGTCTCTTAAGAGATGGATCAGCTCACCAATGATATTCCAGGGGTCTCGGAAGTAATTGTGTCCCAACGCCAAGAGCTTCAGCAACATCTCCATTAGATAGATACCCAGGAAACACGACTCAATCGCTGAGAACACCCAACCTAGCAAACCATATAAAATCCATATTGTTTTCAAATCAGTGCCCAAATATTTTATCATGAAATATGCTTAGATTACAATCTAACTCAACATATCTCTATAGGCACCAGTAATGAGTTCAAATTTGAACCCAAATATAAACCAAAAGACAAAATGTGACAGATTGACAGAGTGATGATGAGCTCTTAACAGTGTATGACCGCACCTCCTCTCGCAATGACGTCGGGAAAGGCCTGGGCGATCATCAGCGCGGTATCAAAAAACACCACAGACAAGATGAAATTCCTGAATAGGCGTCTCTGGGTGAAGCTGTAGATCACATGGTAGATCTCCTCGAGCCGTGTCCACACATTAGCCTCAACCAACTCCTCTATAACCAGAAAGAGAGAATGATGTGTGTGCTTGATAGGGTGTGGATGTGTGTGCGCGCGTGTGTACACAGATAAAGAGAGAGAGTACAGGTGTGTAGATTTACCGTCATCTGAAAGGCTGTTCTGTTCACGGTCTTGTTTTGGCCCACAGATGTTGTAAAGGACGTAGGAACAGAGGATGATAAAAAGGGTTATCATCGTCATCTGTAAACAAATGTAAACACACAGTTTATTAAGACAGACTGTGCTAACTAGTATTCTGAAAGCGTTTCTACATTTGTATTAAGATCACAGAGCAAGCGCTCGTAGGTCCAGGAAAAACGGCTGTGTGAAAAGGCCCTGAATTTGAAGCTTTTCTCCCCCAAAAAATATATCATTTAATTATAATCCATTATAATATTGTGTAAAAGGTCTGCAGCTGAATAAACTTCTCACCCCCAAGCAGAACAGAGCTCTTCCTGGTAGAAGAGGAAATCCGTGGATATGGAGCTCAAAACGGATGGAAAGCACACAGTCTGTGCTGCTGTCAACTCCCCTACACACACACACACACAAACAAAACATTACACACATCATTACCACCATCATTACGTCTAGGTTACCAAAAGCATCTAAAGCACTTTATTTTTCTTGCTTCATCACTGTTGAAGCATAAGTGCAGAGCAAAGTTCTCCAGCACAAGCTTGCTTGAGTCATCAGCCAATCAGCTTTCTGAACACATCACTTCTCTGATAAACACATGCTCTGATCCTCATTCAGAACTTGCAAATGCAAATTAAAACTATTAGTATTGAAAAAAGTGGACGTACTTGTTGGAGACCTCAGCGATGAAGAAGAAGTCTGGACTCAGCAGACCCTGAGGTTTTAGATCCCCACAGGGAGAATTCTTCTGACACACAAATCTATAGAAACACACACCAAACACAACACACAGTTGATGTTGGACAACAACATAAGATGGAGCTGTTGCTTTAACTCTACTTAAAGTCACACTACATTTACATACATGTACCGTCTCTCACTTTCTATCACAATATATATAATCACATATTTTTCGCACTATAGGGCGCGTCCTTTTGTTTCCCAAAAATAACTTGTAAGGAGCAGTAAAGTCACTCTGCTGAAGTGCAGCGTTAGACAGGAGTTTCAGTGAATTTTTTCTCCTTTACCCGCTAACCGGGCTAAGCTCTAGCTCTTTCGCTATTTAGAGGTGAGTATATTGGACTGTAGCCTCCTGCTAACCCCAGCTAGTACTGCTGGAGCAGCTTTAGCATTAGCATTAGCTGCTAACCACTCTAAGCACTAGCTCTTTTGCCTTTCAGAGGTGAGTATTTTCAGACTGTAGTCTGCTGCTAACCCCAGCTAGCACTGCTGGAGCAGCTTAACCACTAGCCTTAGCCGCTAACCACGTTTGACGTTTGAAAAGAAAAAATGCAAAAAGTATGATATCTCTGTCTCTTAAACCTACACTCTGCAAACTCACACTCACACACAGTTTATTTGTTATAAAAACAGAGGTGGAAGTTCTCACCCAACCCAGTTTTCGCTGCCTCTCATAATGACGAAGCCCTCTTCGGTCAAATCCATAGATTGCTGCTGATTCTGCACCGTCCACACAGTACTCTCCGGTGTGCTAGCACTGACACACACACACAATGATTTTAATCATGGTCTTAAGCAGCAGCACCAGCAACACACTAAACGAAATTGTCACATTAAGGCTATGTGATGTAAATACCTGTAACTGAAGCTGTTGATTTCCAGCATTTCTCTCTCATTGTAGTACCGGATGTTGTTTCTAGAAGGTCCTCCTCCAACAATCTTAAATGTGTGGCTTTTTTTAGAAATCAATCAGAAACACACACACATTTAAATGAAATATGAAGTTGTTTCTTTTGTGGGTCTTTTAATCGGTAATATTATAACAGACTGAAATTAATATAACATATATGAAGTAATGTTTATTATTCATACCTGCCATTGAATCTTTCCAATTCTCTGGATCCATTCCTTACACTAAATATCGGATTGACAGCTAGAGATGCAGAGAAGGACAAATATAGAGACAGAGAGAGAAAGCGAAGGAGGGTTAGGGTAAACCTCAAAGCAGTACTTTAATTATTTTTAAATAAACTTTAAGCAATTATTGATTAGGCCTTAAACACTGTATCCGTGCATTATATAAGCACTGGAATCTAACAGGTGAACCATGTTCATCAGCTATAGAGCAATTCAATGTAAAGACTTTGGAACTGCAGCTTAACAAATGGGAATCAGGAGCACACGATGAACATGTGATTGCAGCATTAGATTAGAGAGGGAATTTCACACAGCAAGATTTATCAGTCAGACAGATTGTTTGATAAAAGGTAAGAGAATTTATTTTTGGAAAACCTCCATTTTTTTGTTGTGCAGCTTATTATGAAATTTTCTACAGTCCACAGTGTTTGTGGGGTCTTACGATCTTTGTAGTAGAAACATGGAACGCCCGTCTCAGGATAAGGGCAGTCCAAGTAGCGCTTGTTCAGCCCCTTGCTCTCCTGAACTGTGGCGTTGATGTCAAACACCAGCTGAATGTCCGTACACTGAGGGACGCTCTGAAAGACAGGAAGAGTTAACGATCAGTGCTGGCATTACTGATGGATCATTGGTGGAAAAATTTATGTTCCTCAACAAATGGGATACATACTATGTGGACAAAAGTATTGGGACACCTGCTCATTCATAGCTTTTCACTTTCAATTAAGGATTTTAGAATTTAACTGACCCTACTGTCCATAGAAGTCTTTCTAACAAGATGAGTTAGAATTTGATTGCATACTGACAAGACTGGTCATAAAGGGGATAAATGAGATAAAAAAAAAGAGGAAGAAGATACACACAGTGTCCCAAATATTGCGATGCTCTAAGACGTCTTCGATGCTGGAGATTCCCTTCTTAGTGAGCTTCAGGCCACAGGAAACCACCAGGGCCACAGCAAATAGCAAGGTCAGTATTCTCAACATTATTCCTGAACAATCTGTAAAAACAGATGAGAGTAAAATAACATAACATATAATATAACCCACTTCTTTTTAGAGAAATGTCATAATGAAGGTAAATATACGTAATGATGTCCAGAGTGCTGAACACATTATTACACAGGGTGATCAAATGATCTGAATTAAAGTCTTATTTAATCTCAGATCTTTTGGACTGTTCTTCCTTTAAAATATCTGACATACTGACAGAAATATACATATATACACATTCTATCATAACTAAAATGACATTGTTCATAGAAATCACACATAAGGCAAAATGTGCTTTAAGGATAGGGAGGAAAATCATATCTTAGAGTAAAGATACTTACAAGCTACTTCATTTTCTGCCTTTTTAATACTAATTTATATGTTGGGAAATTTAATACTAATATAACATAATATCAGATTTACAAGCCAGTGCAGTGTCAGGTGGGCTAACACAGTGTTGGTTAGTCAGAACGACCAACACAGACTCTCAATTCTGCCTCTCTCAGGTGTAATTTAATTCATAATAAAATAACTGACTAACCAAAACTGACTTTAAGCTCTGCCTCTACATACGGACTCTTAGGTGTAATATAATTTATAACATAACTCTGCAGCTCTGAAAAAAATTAAGAGACCACTTCAATTTCTGAATCAGTTTCTTAGATTTTGCTATTTATAGGTATATGTTTGAGTAAAATGAACATTGTTGTTTTATTCTATAAAATAAGGACAACATTTCTCCCAAATTCCAAATAGAAATATTGTCATTTAGAGAATTTATTTGCAGAAAATGAGAAATGGCTGACATAACAAAAAAAACAAAAACATTTTAACAAAAAACCTCAGACATCAAATAATGCAAAGAAAACAAGTTCATATAAATAAAATTTAAGAGTTCAGAAATCAATATTTGGTGGAATAACCAAACTGATTTTTAATCACAGTTTTCATGCATATTGGCATGTTTTTTTCCTTCAGCAGTCTTTCACACTGCTTTTAGATATATTTATGCCACTCCTGGTGCAGAAAATGAAGCAGTTCAGATTGGTTTGATGGCTTGCGATCATCCATCTTTTTCTTGATTACATTCCAGAGGTTTTTAATTTGGTAAAATCTAAGAAACTCATTATTTTTACGTGGTCTTATTTTTTTCCAGAGCTGTAAAAAACTGACTAACCAACACTGACTCTCAGCTCTGCCTCTACATAAAGGCTCAGGGGTAATTTATACTATAATAGTGTATAGTTTAATACTAAAAAAACTTTAGTATTACACTAAAAATACTGTTTTTGTATTAGACAGCAACGCTGTTGAAAAAAATAGTTCCACATACACACTAGTGAGCACACAAACACACACTGAGGTACTGTAGGCTCACGAGCCCGTGCGCGCGCTCACTTCACTGAGCGTTTTAATCAAGAGCCCAACAGCGTGAGCTTATTAAACTATTAATGATTAACTATTAATTACATAAACACTGATATTAAACACAGAGACACTGATATTAAATACAGAAACACTGATATAATATTACAGAAACCTAATTAAACAGTCCTCCAGAATTCACCTTATCTCTCTCAGCTGAAGACGTTCTGAACTGAACTCCGCAGATGCGCCTCTTAGAACGTTTACTGACTATGACGTATTAGCCTGCTGTTCCTGTGGAGATTTCGTCACGTTACTATGACAACAGTTGGGAATGGATGTACAATAGTATTATAAGCTAAGTCGAAAAAAAACACGAGATAGCTTGGGTTCAAATAATCTGCAGTGAAATAAAATTAAAAAACTGTATTTTTGTTATTTGCATTTTCCACACTCACTGAAAAAGTATCTGTTGGACTTACATAAAAAGTATGTACATTGGTCGCACATAATGAAGTCATGTTTATAATATACTCATGCTAAACATCCAGCATGATTTTCTTATATTATATTAAAGCCACTCTTTCATGTAAAATATAGTCAAATGCAGTTTGTTAACCCAACATGACTCATTCTCTTAAAGCTATTCTTTCATGTAAATTATAGTCAAATTTATTTTGTTAAACCAACATAACTTTTATATACTAATTTAGATCTATTAGATTCTTACAATTATAGTGAATTATTATTTTAATAACACAATTAACATTTCTCATTAATACTCATTAATGCAAAACATTACATTTTTATTTGTAAAACCAATATGTCTTTCATGTGAAGCACACAGTGTGTTAAAATGACCCAACCTCCATAAATGATTTGTAAGCCGATCTATTATTTAAATAAGACATTTTGTATATCCCTAAACTTTATCTAGTCCTAGTCCTATACATAAACATTTACAGAAACATTTTGCACAGCACAGAATTATTATTGTATTTGGCAACAATATTATATGCATTTGGTAATAGTACCTGTATTCATGTAATAGTTTACTAAACACAACTGTAAGGATTTCAACAGGATTTGGTTTAAAATACCTTTACCAGAAAAAAAAAAAAAATCAAAATCCGAAAATAGACAATTATGTATAAAACATAATTATTATTCTTTTTTCCATTCAGTATAATGAAGAAGAAATGGGTTTTCATCCAAATTTTCAATAATCTAGTTTTCCATTTCAGCCTTTCGCAACCAGAATTTCAAGAAAAATGAAAAGGTGAATCTTCTCTCAATTTTTAGATTTGTCCATTTTTACATCTGATGGGTCAGTGTAACGATTATTAATTACATTTTATAACCGTTTTAGGCTAAATGCAAAAAAAGAAAATTTGATGAAAAAACTCATTATTTTTTTTATATATTTATATATTTTTTATATATTATATATTTTTATATATATATATATATATATATATATATATATATATATATATATATATATATTATTATATATATATAATATATATATTATATATATTGTGCAATATACAATAAATAAGTTGTCATCTATTTTTCCAATTTTAGTTTTTTCATCTCTCCTCTCACAATTTAAATTTTCTTTATTTTCAGATATTTCCATTTTTGCATTTTGCAAGTTGGATTATAACATTAGATTTGTGTTACAAGATACAAAAATAGACAAATCTGAAATCGAGGGAAGATTCAACTTTTCAACAAAATTATGTTTGTAAAAGGCCGTAAAAAGATAATTGAAAAACTGGATGAAAACCTACTTGTTCTTCATTTTTATTTCAAGATTGATTCAATAAAGACTTTTACAGAGCAAATAGTTTTGACACCTATAACCACATAGAAAAAACTGCCCTGTTTTCAGTAGAGTGCAATATACAATCAGCTACACATGCCAATATTTTAAAGAGTTCAGCAACTGTTAAAAATAAAATAAACTGTGCTCCACACCAATGTGCTCTGAACCAATAATAAGAAGAAGTTCAATTCTCACTTTCTCAAAGCTCTTCTCAGATTCTCCAACAGGATAGGATGGACAGTAATTCAGGAAATCCATGATTACATTATAATTTAATGTCACAGTATAAGTTGATTTGTGTTTGTAGGTACTGCATCAGAGAATGAAGTATAAAACATGCTGATGCCTGAAGTGGTAGAAAAATAAAAACACTTCCATCCTGCTTTCTTTTAAATTAAAGGTGATCCAACCACCTTACATCAAACCCAACACTTACAGTCGTTATAAACTCTCCCATTTATTCAGCTGAAAATGTGTTTAGCAGTAAAGTAACAGTTTTAGGCAGAGGTGATAAATATGACCAGTTTAATAATTGAGAAATAAATAAATAAATAAATGTGCAATATGGACAAGTGAGCTGCCTCAATGTGCTGGAATAACAGTGACATGGAGAAGGTGTGAGCATGTGAGAAAACGTCAGTGTGATAAGCAGTGGGGTCATCAGTATATTTAACAGGAGTGCACAGCGTAAGGCCCCAGGGCCCCCAAAGCTCTTCCACGAGAACAGATATCAAACTCAAATTTAAACCTCTTTTTACGGCCCTGGTTAATAATGAATGGTACACTGCAGCATGAACTCCTTCTCCTATGACTTTCTAAAATAAACAGCATTAGGCAAATTCCCATTAGCATTATTCCCATTCAAACTGACTATATTTCCCAGCATTCTCTTTCTATTATTTTAGAGGTCTTTTTTCAGTCCTTTTAGCACCCAGGAGCTGGTAGCTTCTTGTTTCAAAAATGCAGAAAATACACATTTATAGCATGTACATATAATATACTTGTATAGCATAATAAGCTACAGTTGGATTAGAACAAAATACAATTGTATAAAGTTCAGCATGAGTGACCTTGTGGTGATTGAGAACGTTACCCAATATCTCTTTGTTTTAGCTTTCTTCCCAGCAGAGACAGAAAAAGTATATTGTGGGTATTTTAGTTTTTTGTGCCTTTAGAGATAACTTTCATATAACCCCTCCATGTAAACATGTAAGAAGAAATATTTAAAATTTAACATTAAAAGCGACTTATAGGGGCGCCGAGTGGTCCAGCGGTCTAAAGTGCTGCCACTGTGAGTGGAGGTCGCAGGTTCAAACCCCTGCTCATGCAGCTTTGCCATCAGCTGCCGGCGCTCAGAGGGAGCAAAACTGTCCTTGCTCCCTCCGGGTGGGTAGATGGCGTTCTCTCCCCACATCACTCCTAGGGTGATGTCTGCAGCGCAGGGTGTCTGTGAGCTGATGTACCGGAACCGAGTCGCTGCTCTTTCCTCCTTCATGGCTGCTCGGCAATGCTGCATCAGCAGCAGCTCGATGTCCGTGTAAATTGGGAAGAAAAAAATGGGAAAAATTAGAAATAAAATTATATATAAAAAAAGTGTCTGCAACTCATAAACCACTTTTCCATAGAAACGTGATTTTTTGCTGAATTTCTCCACACTGCCAATAAAGTGATTAATATGGAAACACATGACTTCTGTGTAATCTGAAGTCTTATAAATATGAGAAACAGCTAAAAGAATAGACACAGTATTCTGATAATGACCTGTAGACATGTGTGATTATGAAGAATACTTCTTCTAAGGTCTACAGGAAGTTCACCTGATGTAAGGTAAAGGTCCTACACTCACCCATTCATCTCCATTACGGCGCTGCTGTTTGTGTGGAAACTGAACACTGGGGCCTTTGGGAGCTCAGGAGCTCAGGTGTGTGACGTGGCACTTGTTGATTGGCTGTTGCAGGCAGGTAACAGGCTGTTGCACTCCCCCCTGCCCCCCTCCCTCCACATAGCAGTGTTTCAGCGGGGCCTCCAGACCTGTAGCATCACCGAGCAGCACAAAGCACAAGGAGTTCAAACTATGCCGGGCATTCTCCACCAGAGCCCTATCTCTCAGCTATCAGCTCTATCAGGAGAAAAACGGGAAGAACTGCTGAAAAACACAGAAAAGAAACTCTAATGAGGAATTAAATCAGAGTTCTTGGCTGTTTTTGATCTTCTCTTGGTAAGAAAACCTATTCTTTGTTGATACTGTGTAATGGCTGGAGGTGGAGTTTTGGGAAGCTTTGGGAACCTTTTTTTCTTCAAATTTGGGTAGAAATTAAACCTGTAACCTGTACAACTATAAAACAAAAATCTCCTGCTATAAATAATTTAGTGAGTAAAAGATGACCTGATTTCCCAAAGACATGAAGTTAAAATGTTTATTTTAAAATTACTCTTAAAATGTTCAGTATGTTTCCACATAAAAAATAGCTTTTGTTTGTGTGTGTGTGTGTGTCCATGACAAAATCTCCAGCTACACCTCTTGACCTTATTGTTGATTTTTTTTTCTTTCCATCTTCAGCATTTTTGTTACAAATGGTGTGATGTTTGTTTGCTTCCAGAATTCACTGGTATTTAATTAAATGTCTACAAAATCTCCTCTACTATTAACAAAATGTTTGTGTCATTGAATGCAATCCAAAACTGGAGCATAATCCAACCACCACCATGCTTAACAGCTTTCTTAATTATTTTCTCAAATATCTGATTTACATTAATCAGTACTTGGGTCTAGGGGTATAAGAAAAGTATTCATATATTTAAGTATCACTTAAAAACATAGTATAAATTTTGAATTTATAGTTTGTTTGTAAAGGTTTGTGTCAGACAGAGCTTTATTCTGTGTTGTACCGTGTTTATTTTTTGCCCACTGTTTTACTTGATTTAGTCATTTCATTTCACTGATTGCATAAAAATAAACTTTTCTTTTTCTAATATTTTATAAATGTAACAGAGTTCAAACATACAAGTGTTTTATTGTTAGAATTCCCCAAAAATCTTCTTCTTATATTCTGCCTGTATTGATATAGAGTGGCTGGGTTGGAATGGCTCCTCCCCTTTTCCCCTCTTATATTTCCTCCCCTCACCCTGCCTCTTCCCTTTCTGTACATGATGTGTAATGGAGAGGTAGGTGTCAGAAACTGCTTTGATTTTAATCCAAAATAATCCTATATTTTAATATAATCGTAAAACTCCAAATTGTTCTATATATGTCCCCAAGTTTATTAACAACTATTGTACATTAAAATATCTTGCTAGTAATCAATATTAAAACTTTTAGATGCATGGTTGTGCACTGCTAATGCTACAGCACATGGTCTATGCTAGCATGCAGGCTAACTAGCTAATTATTCCCTGTTTTTATATGCTTTTATACTTAAGAGAGGAGCGGAGAGGAGAAAAGAGGTGCCAATCTAGCCAGAGCTAAAGCCTGTTTCTGTTTATCTGTTTATCAGGTATGAGGAGTTTTATTTTATGTGTTAAAAAGTTTTGTAGAGCGCTTAGGCTAAGTGGCTAAATGGCTGAGCTAATTATGCTAGTTTGAGCATGGTCTAACCTATTAAATGCTAAGCTAAATATCTTTGACTCTGTTATTAAGTTTTATTATCTTGTAAGCCTGTACATCTCTGCAAATATGGGCCCTTTCTGTACATGATGTGTAATGGAGAGAGAGGAGCGGAGAGGAGAAAAGAGGTGCCAATCTAGCCAGAGCTAAAGCCTGTTTCTGTTTATCTGTTTATCAGAATAAAATCCAGTAAAGACACAACGCAGAGTCTGTCATCTCTAACCACCGGTCACACTTGGTGCCGTGACCCTTTTGGATTCCAAGATCATCGCTTGCTTGATCACCGTGGATTGCTGACATTCTCCTCAAGCTGCTCAGCCTGGTGCAGACTGGATCCCCCCTCCTCCCCTCCCCCCTCTGCTGCCTGCGTGTGTGTGAGTCTGGCTAAAGGCAGAAGGATTCTCAAAGCAGAGAAGTTCATTTACATGCTCTGATTAATTACTAATAAATTTTTAAAGGGAAAGTATACAGTCTAGTTAATTACTAATATATTTTAAACGGAAAGCATACAGTCTAGGTAACTACAAAAAAAAAAAAAAATAATAGGGGGAATTATACAACTTAATTTGAAGGTTTTTTTTAAGTGACCCTGTTTAAACTGTGATTCCATTATATGCAAATAACCTCTAATTCAGATTGCATTACACATGTTGTACTGATGAAGTGTGTTAGTTTTATTATGTAATTTTATTTTTTTTTACTTTTTTTTACAAAGCAAAGGCGTAAGCTTCAAACATGTCAGGGTCTGATACACATAAAGACAGAGAACACAGTCCTTTTTCTCAGAATGTGACATATGCATTTGGGAGGGGTTCACCAGTCATAGGTTATGGGAGAGGCAGACCGGCAGCCTCTAACTTAGAAAGCCAGGATGACACAGTTAACCAGTTAATGTCAGATTGTCACAAAGGCCCAGCAGCAGTCTCCACTCCCATTGGCCACAATGTTTCTGAGTCTCTGCCCCCAGTAATAAGCACAGATGTCTTAAGTGATGTTATGGCTGGCTTAGCCAAGCAAATAAGTGACAGTATCACTGCTAGTATCCAAACCATGTACCAACAAAGCAACTCTCAGACTCAGAGTAGCAACCATCAGTCACAGTCTGTCTTTGATGCTTCAAAGCTGAATATTACAGTCCAGTCAGATGTTAAGCCACCTCCTCTTTTTCGTGGTGATGGTATGGACAGTCTTTCAGTCCATGAGTGGGAAGACATAATGATGAGCTACCTTCATCATGTAAACTATGCTGAAGAAGAAATTGGAGAGTTTATCCTAAGTCGACTGACAAGCAAAGCTAAAGACATGGTGAAAGTTTCTCTACGCAGTAACTCACAGCTGCACTCCTGCAGCCCAACTGCTATATTTGATATTCTAAAATGCCATTTCAGTGAGTTGACATACTCCAATATGCCTATGAGAGACTTCTATAACACAGTCCCCAAGGCTGGTGAGAGTCCTATCGATTACTGGATTCGTCTCAATAAGGCCATAGACGTAGCAGATGAGTGTTTGAAGAGACGGAGTAAGAGTGTTGAGGATCAAAGTGCTGAAGTTGTAATGATGTTCATCTCCCATTGCCCAGACCCTGGTCTTGCGTTGTCTTTCTCTTTCAAGTCAGCAGAAAAATGGACTGCAGCCGAGGTCCAAGAAAGACTGGATGCCCACCAGAGAGATGTGAGGAAAGGAACAGCCCATGCTGTACGACCATCGGTTCCAGCACATAGACTGGGTCTAGCACCAATCACCCAAGCACTTATCAAACAAGACGAGTTCCAACATCCTCTTCATGACACTAAACAGCACCGTGATGCTTCAGCAATGCTGTCAATGCCCTCCTCTGATCATTCAGCCACAGAGCCAGGCCTTAGACAGGTAGTGAGTATGCTTGACAAAGTGCTTTCACTGTGCAGTACGACTCTTTCCTCTTCTAATGTGCACCACAAGCAACCCTATAGCACACAAAGCCAAACCCGACAGCCTTGCAGAGTATGTGGTAAAAGAGAACACTCAACGTATGATCACTGTAAACTTCACCGACTTTGTCGTCACTGCTTGAAAGCAGGGCACTTCAAAAGTGAGTGCCCAGAAGCTACCCAGCCTCAAGTGACCAATACACAGACTCCCAACAGTTCTTTAAACTAATTAGCCCATGTAGTGAGAGGGGAAACATGGGCAGAGTTAATGCAACCCTCGCTGAGCCAGATTTGGAAACAATTTATGTTAACAGTTGTGCACACTTACCAGCAGAGAAAACAGCCATTTTTGTAGGTTCACAGAGACTAGAGGGAGCCA
The DNA here is from genome assembly GCF_023375975.1 of Astyanax mexicanus. Classification (NCBI taxonomy): domain Eukaryota; kingdom Metazoa; phylum Chordata; class Actinopteri; order Characiformes; family Acestrorhamphidae; genus Astyanax; species Astyanax mexicanus. Next base: position 19,772,445 of record NC_064426.1, on the reverse strand, counting down.
GTGAATTGTTTTATACTCCAGTAATAGTCAGTGGCCAGGTTACATTAAAAGGACTGTTAGACTCTGGTTCCATGTCATGCACAATCAGTGAAGAGGGTGAACTAAAACTGAGAAATGCTGGTGTTCTTCCCTGCCCACAGCCATCTCCAAGTAATATAGTGCTCATTGGCTGTGGTGGCTTAACTACTCACCCGAAGTGCATATATGAGCTGAATGTTGAGATATGTGAATCTAAATTGATTGTACCAGTCTTGGTTGTCCCTGGCCAGCGTGATGAATTCATTATTGGAACTAATGTCATCAAGCCTGTTATACAGAAGATGAAATCTGACAAAAAGTACTGGACTCTCATCTCATCCAGGACTGAGGACTCAGAGTGTGAGCAGCTGCTTGAGTTACTAAGCTGTGTTTCTCAGAGGTCAGACCGGAAGTCAGTAAGTAAAGCTGGCACAGTGAAGTTGCAACAAGCAGTCACACTACTCCCGAAAAAGGAGTATTTAGTATGGGGAAAACTACCAAGCAATGCCAACGTGTCACCAGGAGCCACAGTTGTGGTTGAACCTACTTCATCTCGTGCTGGCCCTAGGAACATTCTAGTGGGTAGAGTCATAACACCCATGTGGGGGGACCGCTGGGTTCCAATGAAGGTCATGAATGCGTCCCTTAACCCTGTCACACTAAAGCGCAACACCAAGCTGGCAGATGTATCTTATTGTCTTGCTGTTGAAGACCTTCCAGTCACTGAAGATGTGTCTCAAAGTCATCCTGTACATGCACACCTTCAAATTCATCACAAGTCAACATTTTCTGATACTAAGCAGATGCTTTTGGATTGCGGATTGACTGACATAAACATTGATGCTTGTGAAGTCTCAGAAACTTGGAAAGCTAAGCTTGCTGAACTGTTGGTGAAGTTTCAAGATGTCTTCTCTAAAGGGAAGCTGGACTGTGGCGAGGCAAAAGATTTTGTACATAGGATTCATCTTGCTGATGATCGACCCTTCAGGCTTCCATATCGTAGGGTTCCACCTGCTCACTATCACAAGCTGAGAGAGGTACTGAATGAAATGGAAGAGAAGGAGATTATTAGCAAATCAATAAGTGAATATGCCTCACCCCTTGTCATGGTCTGGAAGAAGAACGGAGATCTGAGGATCTGCACCGATTTCCGTTGGCTTAATGCCAAGACCATTAAGGATGCTCATCCTTTACCACATCAGGAAGATTGCCTCGCTGCACTTGGTGGAAGTACCTATTTCAGCACCATGGATTTAACATCAGGATTCTACAACATCCCGCTTCATGAGGCTGATAGAAAGTACACTGCTTTTACGACGCCACTAGGTCTATATCAGTACAACAGACTCCCGCAAGGCCTTTGTAACAGCCCAGCGTCATTCATGAGAATGATGCTCTCCATATTTGGAGACTTAAACTTCTCCACGCTCCTGTGCTACTTAGACGATTTGCTCCTGATGGCACCTTCAGAGGAGGAAGCACTGAAACGTCTTGAAGTTGTACTGACTAGATTAAGAGCAAACAACTTAAAGCTCTCCCAGGAGAAGTGTCACTTCCTACGCCGGTCTGTGCGATTTCTGGGCCACATAATCGATAGTGAGGGTGTATCTGTTGACCAAGAGAAGGTGAAGGTAATCTCTGGCTTTACAACTAAAGACCTAATGATGGAGGATGGTTGTACCCCGTCACAGAAACGAATAAGATCCTTCCTGGGAATGATCCTATATTACCAACATTTCATCCCTGACTGTTCATCTATTGCGAAACCTTTGTTTGCCCTAACAGCTGGCCAGAAACGTAAAGGTAAAGGAGGAAAATGTGGCAGAAGACCTGGCACCTTTCGTGAGCTGAAACCAGAGGACTGGACACCAGCCTGTGAGATGGCTTTTGGTGACTTGAAGAAAGCACTTTTGTGCAGTGTGGTCCTAGCCCATCCAAATTTTGACAAACCTTTTATTCTTTCCACTGATGCTTCCCTTGATGGCATTGGGGCTGTTCTATCACAAGTTTTGGATGGTGAAGACAAAGCTAGACCAATAGCCTTTGCCAGTAAGTCCTTGAGTCGGAGTCAAATGAATTACCCAGCACATAGACTTGAGTTCCTGGCACTTAAGTGGTCTGTGTGTGACAAGTTTAGTCACTGGCTCAAAGGTCACAAATTTACAGTCTGGACAGACAATAACCCCCTCACATACATCATGACCAAGCCTAAGTTAGATGCATGTGAGCAGCGATGGATTTCTAAGCTTGCGCCATACAGCTTTGAGATCAAGCATGTTCCAGGTAAGCAAAATGTTGTGGCTGACGCTCTGAGCCGAGACCCATTTGTCAAGCCTATTAGCAAAAGACTCTTGTCAGAACCGTATACCATCCTGTTGGAGCAAGCATGCAAAGTGGAGAATGAGTGCATTCAAGACGCATTTCGTCTGTCATGTCAGCCTCAAATATTGACAGGTCTTCCAACGTGTGATCCAGAGCCTCTGTCCATGTTGGAAAATGAAGTCTCTTGTGTTCTCAGTTCTCATGAAGCATGGGATGATGTGCCTAAGCAGCGAATTGCTTCACTGGCAGGCCATGTTAATGAACTTATTCCTGAAGGTCAAGGCACTTTTCCCACTTGGACCACAGATGAATTAAGATCACAACAACTGCAGGATGATGCCATCACTAGAGCCCTGTTTTATGTTGGGAGAAAACGTAGGCCATCCAGACGTGAGCGTTCAAATGAAACCCCTCAGGCTCTGAAATTGTTGAAACACTGGGAGAAGTTGACACTGATAGATGGTTTGCTCTACAGAGTTTCCAAAGATCATTTGACCAAACACAAGAGATTCCAATTTGTCCTGCCTGAGTCTCTAAAGAAGGATGCACTGAACGGTGTTCATGATCTGGCCGGACACCAGGGTCAGCCACGTACTCTTTCTTTGGCGCGCCAGCGATTTTTCTGGTGTAACATGGAAAAAGACATTAGGAGCTATGTTAGGTCCTGTCAGAGGTGTGTTTTTAGCAAAACTCCAGAACCAGCAGCAAGAGCCCCGTTGGAAAGTATTAAAACCACTGCTCCACTGGAACTTGTCTGTATAGACTTTTGGTCAGCTGAAGACAGTAATAACAAAACAGTAGACGTTTTAGTAGTGACAGATCATTTCACAAAACTAGCACTTGCTTTCCCCTGCCAGGACCAAACAGCTAAGAAAGTAGCAAAGAAGCTGTGGGATAACTTCTTTTGTGTTTATGGATTCCCAATACGCATCCACTCCGATCAGGGGGCAAATTTTGAAAGCGAACTCATTGCTGAGCTCCTCGAATTGGCTGGTGTTGTGAAGTCCAGAACCTCGCCATATCACCCCATGGGAAATGGAGGAACAGAGAGGTTCAACCGAACACTGGGGAACATGTTGAGATCCTTACCACCAAAATCAAAGCATAAATGGCCTCAAATGATTCAGTCATTGACGTTTGTATACAACTGTACTGTGCATGAGACAACTGGATTTGCACCCTTCTTTTTGATGTTCGGCAGAATACCCAGGCTGCCTGTAGACCTGATGTTTAAAAATGTGCTCCAAGATGAGAAGGTATGTGACTATGACACCTATGTGAAATCATTGGTAAGTGATCTTCGGTCAGCCATGCTTCTAGCACAAGAGAACTCCGCTGCAGAACAAAAGCACCAAGCTCAGCAATATAACAAAAAGCTTAAGGGTCTCTCTCTGTCAATTGGCGACCAAGTCCTTGTGGCTAACAAAGGATGCAGAGGCAAACGCAAGCTCGCAGACAAGTGGGAGTCATGTATCTATACTGTTGTGTCCTCTAAGCCCTCACTCCATATCTACAAAGTTCAGGATCGTGATGGTAATGAGAGGGTGTTGCACAGAAATCTTCTTCTACCAGTCAACTTCCTGCCCATAGACGAACCACAGAGTGAAGAGCCTAGTCTTATCAGTGACAGCATTGAAAGTCAGTCCCTTTCTGCAGACATTCTTGATTCTGAACAAGATTCTGTTTCAGTTTCTCCAAGCATGGCTATTTCACCCTCAAAAGAAAGGGATCTTTCCTCAGAGCATAGTCATAGAGACAATTGGACTTCTTCTTGGATTCAGAAACACTCTGCTGGACAGAGAAGAGACACTAGTCTGTTAGAAGATGACTTTGCAAGTGGGAACCCAAATGAACAGCTTCCTAATGACACCATCCAACCTTTGTCTGAATCAAGCCCCAGACAGTCCCCATCTACAGACTGGCCTCCTGACCATCTCACATCCAGATTTGGAAGAGCTATAAAACCAGTTTGCCGGTTGATAGAATCAATGGTCCAGCTAGAGAGCATATTTAGTACTGACACAACAAGGTCAACAGTTATTCATGTTTAATCCAAGCTGTGAAAATACTTTTCGTTACTGTTTCAATACTTACCATGAAATGTTATCCAGATGTAGTCAGATGTAGTATAGGTGTAAAAGGCACTATATGTATCTTTGGAAAGGTTAGAGAACTGATCACTCTCTGTCTTCCAACAACCTTTAATTAGGTAGCTAATGAGCTGATAAACACACTTGTTTTACAGTTGGTGTGATACTGGCTAAGTGGATGTTATTTTATCATTAGTTTTCTCTCTGGTCTCTTGACTTCAAAAGGTTAATACTTTTTTTTGTTATTGATTATTACATTTAAGGTTCAGAATTTTTGTGTAATTCTTGGGGGGTGAGTGTAACAGAGTTCAAACATACAAGTGTTTTATTGTTAGAATTCCCCAAAAATCTTCTTCTTATATTCTGCCTGTATTGATATAGAGTGGCTGGGTTGGAATGGCTCCTCCCCTTTTCCCCTCTTATATTTCCTCCCCTCACCCTGCCTCTTCCCTTTCTGTACATGATGTGTAATGGAGAGGTAGGTGTCAGAAACTGCTTTGATTTTAATCCAAAATAATCCTATATTTTAATATAATCGTAAAACTCCAAATTGTTCTATATATGTCCCCAAGTTTATTAACAACTATTGTACATTAAAATATCTTGCTAGTAATCAATATTAAAACTTTTAGATGCATGGTTGTGCACTGCTAATGCTACAGCACATGGTCTATGCTAGCATGCAGGCTAACTAGCTAATTATTCCCTGTTTTTATATGCTTTTATACTTAAGAGAGGAGCGGAGAGGAGAAAAGAGGTGCCAATCTAGCCAGAGCTAAAGCCTGTTTCTGTTTATCTGTTTATCAGGTATGAGGAGTTTTATTTTATGTGTTAAAAAGTTTTGTAGAGCGCTTAGGCTAAGTGGCTAAATGGCTGAGCTAATTATGCTAGTTTGAGCATGGTCTAACCTATTAAATGCTAAGCTAAATATCTTTGACTCTGTTATTAAGTTTTATTATCTTGTAAGCCTGTACATCTCTGCAAATATGGGCCCTTTCTGTACATGATGTGTAATGGAGAGAGAGGAGCGGAGAGGAGAAAAGAGGTGCCAATCTAGCCAGAGCTAAAGCCTGTTTCTGTTTATCTGTTTATCAGAATAAAATCCAGTAAAGACACAACGCAGAGTCTGTCATCTCTAACCACCGGTCACATAAATACAGTGTGTTAACTATCCCAATTATTTTAGTATCATAATGTATCGTGAGGCAAGTTCTTTCCAATACACAGGTCTACTTAGGACTTGTTTTCTCAAAATTTATCTAGTTTATTTACATGCTACATAGAAAATGCATCATCTGACATTCAAATTTCCACTGAAATCAGATTTGAGTCACTTTCATATGTGGTCCTAAATTGCATACGTAGCCGATTCCATGGACATGCGACATGTATGTGAATGGTCAAATTAAAACTAATGCGTCTTTTTGCTTTTACACATGCACTATGTGCTTCTCTCTCTTACTCACACATCTCTTGGTGCAGGTGTGCAGCTATAGCTGCAAAAACAGCAAAAGCAAACCGCCTGTCCTTTTTTCTCCTCCTCGACCTGAGCATGTTCTTCAGACCAGCTGTTTGCTCTCAACTCGAGCAAAAGATGCTCCACATATGAGCTGCTAATGCATTCATTTCACCTTTATAAAGCTACGAGTTGTTGGTGAAGAAGGTGACCTTTATGCACGTATCAATGTGCGCATGTGAGGCGTTTCAGGGACAGATTTGTTCACGTTACAGACAGATACAGGTCTGTTACATTTGTGAATGTGAACCATCAAGACAGCCAAATCCGATCTGAGCAAAAAATTGTACTTGAGCAGTGTGGCATGTAATGTGAACGTAGCCTTATTAACAAAATAAGTCATTTTAATAATTTAAATAATGTGCTCAGGAGCGGAGTACATATCAGTGTACTAACTATATAAGTCCTTTCGCCTACAGAGATGTTGCCTTCTGGGATGCAGATGCTCTTCTTTGGATTGGTTGCCACAGGTGAGTCAGCTTTACTGCATCAGCTATTTATTTATTGAGGATATTAAAGTTGCTTAGTCATTGTGTGTGATGCAATTTAGAAATAGTTGTGTATAAAACAGGCCTACAGTGTTATGTTAGAATGATAATTAAATGATGAAAAGCTTCAGGTGTGTTAAGAAAGAGCTTTTCTTGCTTTTCTTGGAGTAACTGTCTCACTCTAACTCCACAACTCATCCCAACTCCACAACTCATCCCAAAAGTATTGGATGTGACACCATCATTCTAGAGAACACAGTCCCACTGCTTCACAGCTCAATGCTGGGGGCTTTTATACCACTGTAGTCCACACCTGGCTTTTGACATGGTGCCAAAGGGTTCATGTTTCTCCAGAGAGCTCTATTCTATTGGCAGTGTATAACCCCTCCTCTAGAGGTAAAAGTAATCTGAACAGGGCTATACAGTGGTTTGCTTTGCCATTCTGGTCAGCATATGAGCTGCTCAGTCTGACAGTTCACATGGTCTTCCAGATCTTCCCTTGACTTTTTGACTGATTTGTGATTTGCAGCACCAATTAGATTCTTATTCTTTTTGTATAGTATAATCTTTACACAATTAGAAAAAAAAACACTCATAAATAAAGTTCTGTATAAGCCCCTATTCTGCCTGGACATATTGCTTTTATTACAAAAGCCACATTTAATTATGTTCTCATTGTCGACAGCTGTTGAGATATTGTTCATCTCTTGTGATTACTTAGCTTTTTTCTCACTGCTATTGTCTCAAACACGCAGGTCTGTGGCTCATGCCGTCTTGTAAGGCACAAGGTAATTACAATACACCGCTTTTCTTTTCATCCTTTGTGTCGTTTTTTCTCTTTGATATCTATATCCATGTGTTCACCGCTGATCTCTTTTGTGTAGTATGTGGAAGGCCTCCTCTGGGGAATCGAATTGTAGGAGGCACTGATGCTCGAGATGGAGCGTGGCCATGGCAGGTGGACATTCAGATGGGAACGAATGGTCACGTGTGTGGAGGATCCCTCATCTCCAGGGAATGGGTCCTGTCTGCTGCACACTGTTTTCCTAAGTAAGCTTCTCAACACTCGATGTAAAAATAAAGGTTGTGTTGCACTGATTTTACAAAGGGTAGAACCCTCTCTTAAGAATGTGTAACTTTGAGTAGCCCAAACCTCAGTCCACATGCTTAGTTCACTTCTGACGATACTGTCAACACCACCACCTGGGGGGGGCAGGATAAAAAAATGTTCCTGCCATTTTCAAACCACTCCCACTATCTCTCCAATTTGGCTATGCCAGTTGTCTCACCCATTCAGCTGCTAGTCACAGACTAGCACATGCCTTTTCCAACTTTTCGAACTGCTTCTAGTGCAGTATTGCCGAGTAGCCAGTGCGCTTGGAGGAAAGCGCATCAACTCGGTTCTGATACATCAGCTCACAAGACTTCTTGTGCGAATTGACGTCACCATAGGAGTGATGAGGGGAAAGAGCGACATCTACCCACCCAGAGAGAGCAAGGCTAATTGTGCTCTCTCAGGTCTCCGGCAGCTGCATGACTGGGATTCGAATCAGTGATTTCCCGATCATAGTGGCAGCACTTATCCACTGCACACTGCAAACCTACAAACCAATAATGTTTGTGTATTGGGCAACAAAATCAACATAGGTAATGACAGAGTCACTGCAGTGTAGTGTGAAAACAAAAGTAACCATTCAAAATATATACAGAGTAACAAACACATGAAACTTGGTTTGTAGCTTGGTCTGGATTTTTTTTTTTTCATTTCTCCAAAGACCTTCAGACGTGTCCTCATATCATCTCTACATGGGTCGCTATCAGCTAAACGGAATTAACAAGTTTGAGGTGTCCAGCCAAGTGAAGAGTGTTGTGGTGCCAGATGGTTATTCCATGCCTCAAGCGGGCAGAGACGTGGCGCTGGTCCAGCTGAGCACGCCGGTTTCTTGGACAGACAGAATCCAGCCGGTGTGTCTGCCTGACTCTGAGCTACAGTTCAACGGAGGGACTCAGTGCTACGTCACGGGCTGGGGGGACGTACAGGAAGGGGGTAAGTGCAGTAACACTGATTTAGCTCAAAGAATAACGCTGATACTGTTATTAGTTTGTGCACATAAAATATGAAGATATATGTGAAATTAGTAAAAACAATGATGCCATGGATCCATTGCTTTTAGAGATGTATCGGAATAATCGTTGTTTGTCTCAAACTATTAAAATGTTTTTTTGTCCCAATAAAATATATTTAATTAAGCTTAAATATTTTTGACTTGCTTTTCAAAGTAAAGCAAAACTCCAATATAAAAATATTTGTTAAATACTTAACAGCAGACAAACCAACAGAGCGCATCACATTTATCTCAGCAGAAAACATGTAATTGTGAATTAATCAATATAAATATTTCAGCTACTGCTACTTAGACAGCTAGCTAAGTTAACTCAGCTTATGCTACTGTCTTAGCTTAACATGTCAGGGGAGCGTGGGCCTGCTGCCACCTTAAGTTTAAAGGAAACTTAGCAGTATGACTTAAAATAAATGTCATTGTTCTGTAAAAAAAAATTACAGAACACTGAAAGCATTTTTAGCTCAATATTTGCAGTTGCCAAATATTTGATGCATCTTTTCTCTATTCCATTAAGTTCTATACAAAATAAGCATAAAGTGTTCTCTTGTTGTCAAATTTACAACCATGTGCAGTAGAGACCAGAGGTGAATCCAGGCTTACGTCGCTAGATGTACTGTAACCCACTTTCATACAATACAGCGAAATAATGTTTTAAATGAGAGATTTATAATGGAAAATACAAAACTGTTGGAATTAAACAGTGTACATGAACAAAGAAAAATGAGCTGTTTTGTCATTAAAAAGCCACAAAACCCTAAACAATATTTTTTCCATGATTAGCTAAAATGGGTTTCTTTGAAGTAATAAAACATATCACTCTTATACATACCACTTTGGTACGCAGACACATAGCAATATGCAGATCAGATAATTAATAATAACATTTTTTAGCTTGTTTCTAATTTAAGCTAAAGGTGGAGTCAGCAAAAATCATGGGCTTTAGTGCCGCTTTAAAACATTTGGGAATGGGCAGAGCTACACATCAACTGCATCCAGCCAGCACATTGCCCTGTCCATGCTTTCTGCAGTCAGTGAGTGAGAATAATGGCAGCATTGATCAATTCATTAACACTGCTGATCAGTTCAAACATCTGAAAACAAATCTAAACAATTTGGTTTTAATGAAATAAATGTTATTCTAAAATACTTTTCTGTGTGCCAAAACATGTTAAATGTACACCCTTTGGTAAAGTCAGCTGGTCTGTATAGAAACATTACAATTCAAAGAACTATTAGAGGATGATGGAGAAACTGTTGTATAAGTGTATATTGTTGTGCATGATACAGAAACAATAACTGGGACACTTTCTCAATCACAGTTAATTCAAAAATCAATGGTAATAAAAAAGAGCTTATCCTGCTTTTGTTGGAGTAACTGTCTCTACTGTCAAGGGAAGGCTTTCTACTTGCTTGTGAAGAACACTGTGTTCCAGAGAACACAATTCCACTGCTCCACTGCTCTGTGTTGGGGGGATTTATCAGTGCCTGGTGTTAGGCATGGTGCCAATAGGTTGATGTTTATCTGCTCTAGAGAGTCCTTTTTTGTTGGCAGCATTTCTCTACAGGGACTAGACAAGTTACGTGTGTGACATATATTGTTTAATTTCTTGAATAAAACAAGAAATGTAAACGTTCAAATTTAATTAAAAAAAAGGTTACTGTATATTGTATTTTTGGATGGTTTGAGTATATCTCTGGCAGAACTTTAATCAAATTTGAATAATTTAATAATATTGTGGAAAGTAAATATTAAAATCACTTCTAAAAGTAAACTCCATAGTGAAGACTGATTGATGTCAGTATCAATATTTCATGGCTGAAAGCACAAATACAGTAAAGGACACAGTAAAAGTGCCTGGGGCTCATGACTAACTGTGTGTGTGGGAAGTATGCTCCCTATGTTTACTGAGGCAGGTAAAACAATGGAGTCATTCTGACTGAGGTAGTGACTCAGGTTAAGGAGGACAAAGAGAGTAGCAGGGAGGAGGAGCTCTGTGCAGAGCATGGCTGGTAAACTGAGAACATAAATAGTGTGTAAGGAGAAGGACGGGGGTCGCCCTTGCCTTCAGGTGCTCACAGACTGCACCTGTTTTCTGCAGTGGCGGGAATGTTGGGAAATTCTCATTAACTTCATTCTGAAAAGTTGGTTCTGTTCTTGGTTTGAGACAATTGATTTTCCACACAGAGAAAGTAGATGGCTGCTCAATTTAGAAGCCCCTAATGAAAGGGTGAATACTGAACATAGTTTTTTTGCAGTATTTCGTTTATTTTGCCATTTTTTTCCCACTGAATAAATTACAAGTTTTGTTTATCTTGTTTTATTTTAATCAAAAAAAGCATTCTCAAAACTACTATTTTTTATATTTATTGATATTGATTTTTATATCCATGCAGATATATAAATAAAGCACAATATATTTACCCCAGCATTTCTATTCTAATCACCATTCCAATACATTTACTTCAGCCATGCTGTTCTAGTCACACATTTAACTAGCTAGGTTAGCTAGCTAGTTACCTTAGCACTGCTATTCTAATGGAACTGATCCAGTTAATAAATTCACTTAATCAGTGCCATTCTAAACATCAGTTTACTAAAGCAGTTTAATTTTAATTATAAACTTACCTTAGAGGTGCTAATTAAGCACTAAAGAGTAACTGTTTATTATACTTTGGGTTGATTGACAAATATCTTTCAGTTAATTATACTTTGGGTTGATTGACAAATATCTTTCAGTTATGATTACTTATTTTAGTGACATAATCATTGTGTGAAACCTTGTATTCAATATGCATAACCAATACTCACATTGTATCTGATCATTTTTATTACTCACAGTGTATTTTACACGCATTTATATAAAAGATTAACCAATAATCACAATATATCCTTTACACATATAGTAAAACATTGTTTAATATGGCATGTGACTAACACAGACTTTATTATATGACAAATTAACCCACATGATACATTTACTAACACATTAACATATAACATATGAGATGTAGCTCAGGCTTGAAGTATTTTGTTTAATACTGCATGACCCTAATTAACGGTCATCAATTCGACTGGTACGGGGCTAAATTGCTACAAAAAAGGCTATTAGATCAAAGCAGCCTATGGATGAGTGAGTGCCTCCCGTAAAAGACCTCTGCTTCAAAGCGGGGGGTGACGCACTCACACAGATAGTGCCACGATGTTTCATTCTGGAAGAACACAGTCAAGGCCAAACACTAGTGGTCCGGTCAGACACGTGAAACTTGAGTACTAACACGTGAAATTATGCATATTAACATGAGCTAATCGTTAGTAACGCCTCATCAGCAGGTCTCACATCATTTTGGGTATAAAACATGGAGTCAGATAAGAGGGGGGTCAGAACTTATGCTGGGACGGCTGTTAGACGGTCTTTCATGTGTGGGTTCTCCTGAATATTCAGTTTGTAATAAATACCTGGTTTGCTTTCAACTTCACTCCATCTGTCTGACTCTCTCTATCAAACGAACACGCAGGGGAGTTGTACCCCGGACGAGAGGTGGGAGTAGCCCACCTTTCATTTTCTTTTCTACAACAGCACCAAACAAAGCATCTTTTGGTAAACAAATAAATGCTAATGCTGAGTTAGCTTAGCTAACATTACTATCCAAATCCTGTATCTGCAGCTCATTTCTTACAGCCTCTTGTGAAGAGGTAGTTAACTGAGTAAACTGATACCAGGCATACAGTGAATTTAAATGCTTTATTTCAATAAAGCACTGCCTGCTCTGTACACAGACGCACTTGGATGTGCAGTGGGGCACCTGAGGAAGGATGGAGAGATTCTAAACACAATCCTAATGTTAGAGAAAACACTACAAAAAACAAAGACCAAATAAGCCAAAGATGTTGAAAAGTTGGTTCTTTACAACAATTTGTCTGTCATTGTAAATCAAAAATTTCCCTATGTGACACATACTGAACATCCTGAGAGCATCACAGGACAGTCTGTGAATCTGTGTACATTCATCTGACTTTACAAAAATAAATTTAGAGAATATGGAAGTGTTGGGTTTGGGCTGGAGAGAAAATTTAATTATTTTAAAAGTGTATTTTTGGCTTATACAGAGCTGCTTCAACCATTTTATCAATTTGCATGTTTTAATCAATCATTTAACAAGTTCTGACACAAGTTCTAAATCAAAATGTTAAAATACAAGGTATAAGATAGTTGTTTTATCATTTATAGTATATTATAATTTAACTTTAAAACAATCACAGTCATGTGGCCACAATAAGAGAAAAACATGAATGAGCTGCTCACTGAATTTATCTGAATATTTTTTTAATTTGGTATAAGAATTCAGAAATGTGTCTGGGCTCTTATAGTTTAAAATGAATTAGTTATTATATAGTATAAACTATTTAGTTTTTTTACATATTCAGCCGAACATCAAAAGCATTAATTTTTGGCCATTTGGGCCGAAATATTTGATATATTGCCAAATATTCTGTGACATTACATAATCAAGTCCTTCTTGATTCTGGTCATATTTGGGTTCTCTAAGTAACTGTGGTGCCTTCTCTGCACAGTCCCTCTCTCTGGTGTTGGAACGCTACGGGAAGTTGGAGTGCCCATAATTGACCAAGCTTCGTGCAACACCATGTACGCGATCCAGTCATCCAACTCAGAGAAAGTGGAAATTCTCTCAGATATGATCTGTGCTGGATACCAAGAAGGAGGCAAAGACTCATGCCAGGTAGGAGCTGCAGTGGAGCTTTGAACAATAAAGGTCTAGGCCATATTTTCTGTCAGTAAAAAAGGGGACAGCAGCTGGGTTCCTGGGTGTTGGCCCTGTCTTAAACCCTATCTGGGTGAGATTAGTTTCTCAGTGGGTCCTGGGGTAATTTTCTCTTTTATGGGGGTCCTCTGTAATTTTATTCCTGTTCTGAACGACCATGTATGTGTTTTTCTCAGACGTCCTCTTAGAAAATTACAGGCTGAATAACCTACTGTTTTTCACAAAGCTCCGTGGTCCTCCGGTAATTTTAGTCCCGTCCGGATTACATCTCTTGAGTTTCAATAGGAAAGTTACTGAACGCAATGTCATTAAACCGAGAAAGCCTAAAAACTCACTGGTCCTCCTGTTTTTTATTGCAGCGCGGATGCAAGTGTTTTATTACTGAGTAGTCCCCCTGAGAAACTAATCCTGTCCAGAAAGGGCTATAGAGAGATTGCAGGTTTAATCCCTGTTGACAAAACAGCCATCTGTGGTTTATACTGTGCCAATTGTGATCTATATTTTAGGTCAAAGAAAGGTTAAGGTCTTATAAATCATCATATAACGTTCATATTCCTTCTTCTGTCAGGGCGACTCTGGAGGACCCCTTGTTTGTCCCGTGGGCAATGGGACGTGGATTCAGGCAGGGATTGTGAGTTTCGGACTGGGATGCGCTCAACAGAACAGACCTGGAGTTTACGCCAAAGTGTCCAGTTTTGCTAAACTGATCCGCTCCACGGTGCCTGAAGCCCAGTTGTTGGGACAAGCGTGGATTTGTGGGGCTGAAAACCTTCTGGTGCTGAGTCTAAGTGTAGCATCAGTGCTACTGGGGACACACTGGACATGTTAACAGGAAGTGTGTAGTTTTGTGTCAAAAGACAGTAGGAAATGGAAGATCCCCCAAGACACAAAAAGATGTTTTAAATAAATAATTATTAACAATGGGTTAGTATTATATGTAATAAATGGACAATTTCTGGAAATTGGAAATACTGGATTGTGAAAAGTGATCACTTTTACCAGAGGAGAAACTATGCCTTTGAATGCTAATCCAGCCAATACTGAACTACAGTATGTAAATGTTCAACTACATCAGCTAAACACTGGTCTTTTCTTTCTGAGCCATTTCTCATGTGCTATGATAAAGGTGACTACAAGTTATTGCTAATCAATGCAAATGTTCCTAATTGATTTTAGTAACGGCTGTTTGGGCAGATTAGTTTCCAAATGGGACAGTAAAGATATGTTTTTATACTACACTACATTCTTCGATTTACAAAAAAAAGTTAAGCAAAGCTAATTTAATGATGCATGATTGTCTGATGGGTCAATGATAATTGATTTTAATATTGTATGTTTATAAAGCAGATGTTGATTGATTAATGTTTCATTTATTGCCATATACACTACATTTTAAATGTTTTGTTTAGTTTCTTTTCATACAAGGAATCAGTTACCATAACCAAAATACCTTAAATTGTATTTTTATAATTTTAATTTTTATCTTTGAAGTAAGTGAAATAACGATGTGACTGAACTTTACTGTTTCCTATACTATACTGTTACTATTCTGTTGAGCATTTGTTGTGGGCATTGCTATCCATAAGGTTCCAATAAGTTCAATGCTTTTAATTTTTTTTTAACTTCTTAAAAGTCTATACAATGTTGAATTAGGTTTTTAAGCTGTGCAGTGTTTATGAAGGACCTGTGTCCTGAAGCAGGATAATGTACATTTGATGAATGAATACATCTGATGAAGGAATCAAATACATTACATTCTTAAGTGTTGCCTGATTTTTTTGGTTATTTATTTGCAGCTTTTATCTCTGTAAAGGTACCTCATTAGCTCATTAGATTTAGCTAATTTGTATTTTTATATTTAGCATCTTTCATTAGATCCATAGCGTATCCTTTCATTATGTAACGTTTTCCAGGCTCTGAAAGGAACAGGAATTTACTGAAAAAATACTACACTACTTTGTCAGTGGAAAAAGAATGTGAACCTTTTAAGTTTTGTAGATAATTTCATGGTAAAATTTGAGTCTGGGGTTTTCAATAATAGGGATGACAATCAGGAGTGAGTGAGCATCCTCTTTTATTTATAGAACAAGTCTGACCTTCACAATAAATGTTTATGGAAGGTAAGTGTATCAAGCATTAATAAACAAGATTTCTGAGGGGGTTGCAAAACTATGAAGAAGTTTCATAGTATCTAAGAAGTTTGTACAGACAAAGATCTTTGAGAACACAAAGGCTTACCAAAGGTAACTTCTAAGCAACTAAGGGCCTTTTACACATTGGCTCACATTGGCTCTCTTACAATGTTAATGTTAATGGGTCCACCATCAGGAGAACATTAAACAACAATGGTGTGAATAGCTAGGTTGCAAAGAGTAAGTGTCAAGAGAATGTGGGTCATGCAGCAAGACAAGGAGCGACCCCAGTTGCTGATCTAAGCGACCCCCAAGAAATAAACTTAATAGGTAAAGTAATTATTTTGATCTAGTAGAAATATTGTGGCAGGACCTGAAGCAAGCAAACGTTGAGTTGCGGTTATTGGTGAACAAGAGGGTCACGCCAGATACACGAAGCAGTATTAAATTCTAATAAAAGTGTCTAAAAGTTTTTTTTTGTTTGTTTTGTTTTTACATGTATGGTACAATCTGTTAAATACAGATTTGGGAAAAAAGAGACCACTTAATTACCACCAAATTAAAAGCCTCTGGAATATAATAAAGAGGAAGATGGATGATCACAAGCCATCATACCAAGCTGAACTGCTTGAATTTATGCACCAGGAATGGCATAAAGTTATTCATAAACAGTGTGTAAGACTGGTGGAGGAGAACATGACAAGACGCATGAAAACTGTGATTTAAAAAACAGGGTTATTCCACCAAATATTGATTTCTGAATTCTTTAAACTTTATGAATATGAACTTGATTTCTTTGCAGTATTTGAGGTCTGAAAGCTCTGAATCTTTTTGTTATTTTAGACATTTCTCATTTTCTGCATATAGATATCATATTTTAAATGACAATATTTTAATTTGGATTTTGAGAGAAATGTTGTCCGTAGTTTATAGAATAAAACCACTTTGTTCATTTTAAACAAAAATACCTGTAATAGCTAAATCAGAGAAACTGATTCAGAAACTGAAGTGGTCTCTTAATTTTTTCCAGGTGCGCAGCGCCACCCTCAGGCCGACAGTGAGCAGCACAGGCCGGTGTCACTTCAGCCGGGCACACTGAGAGGAGCGGAGCTCTATTTTCTGTAATTTAAGCTGAACTACACAGTATTTATTTAGCTTTATCACCGAATATAAAAATAACAGCACAGTCAGGCGTTTTACACTTTATTAAAGTGTGAACCTGGTCATGGCGTCGAGCGGTAAGTCCCTGTCTGTCTGTGTTTCTGTTCAGTTTCGGGTTTTCCAGCCTTAAGCTGCGTTTCTCATTGATAACGGAGGTAGCGTTAGCTAAGCTAACTAACCTAGCCAGAAAATCTGCCTGCAGTCCCTCAGGTGTACTGACAATACACATGGCCTTTTGAGTCACTGCTCGTTAGTTTTAAGCGCATGAAAACAGCGTTTCTGTTATTAACAGGCTTTTATTCTCTAACACCCCCTACAAGAAGATGTCGGGCTCCGCCATTTTGTTATTCAAAGTGATATACTGACCTACTTTCAGACCTGGGGCTCAAAACCTTCGATATTTTAGTGTTATTACCTTTATAGATATTTCTGCGAGTGTTTGTGCAGATATTTATCAGTGTTTGTCTGTTAATTAAAGCATTTACTTATCCCTGCAGATTATCCCCAGACTGCCGGCCATGGAGGGTGAGTGTGTCCCTGTGTTTCTCGGGGTTTTTCAGTTGCTGGTGTTAAAGCTCCTCTATAATAAACAGCAGCAGCAGCTCAGGAGACCAAGACCCCCTTAAACATCACCTTAAAACCACCAGCAACACATTCTACATCAGGGCTGTCCAAACTGCGGCCCGCGGGCAATTTGCGGCCCTTTTCCTTTTTTGGAGCGACCCGCGAGGTATTTTAGTAATAGAATGAAAGCTGGCCCGCTGTTAAACAGGTTTTTATAATGTGAGATTCAACGTTTGAACGCTAGGTGTCAGAAACGGGCCAAAGAGTTTAAAAGCGGAGAGGGTGCGTATTTCTAGCGCAGAAAAACGGGGTAAAAGAGTCTAAAAGCGGAGAGGGTGCACATTCCTCGCGCAGAAAAACGGGCCAAAGAGTCTAAAAGCGGAGAGGGTGCGTATTTCTAGCGCAGAAAAACGGGGTAAAAGAGTCTAAAAGCGGAGAGGGTCGCATTCCTAGCGCAGAAAAACGGGCCAAAGAGTCTTAAAGCGGAGAGGGTGCGCATTTCTAGCGTAGAAAAACGGGGCCAAAGAGTCTAAAAGCGGAGAGGGTGCGCATTTCTAGCGCAGAAAAACAGGGTAAAAGGGTCTAAAAGCGGAGAGGGTTCGCATTTCTAGCGTAGAAAAACGGGGCCAAAGAGTCTAAAAGTTGCCGTAATTAAGGAGTTTAATATCAAGAGACATCATGAAATTAAACATCAATTTGAAAAATCTTAGTTTACACAACACTGTCAAAGATAAAGATAGTAAGGCAAGTAAAATGGTGTGTAAATGAAATAATCAGGAAAAATTATTTTTTAAAGTGGTATATTTCATTATTTGTTTAATTACGGACTGTGGCCCGAGAAAAACGGGCCAAAGAGTCTAAAAGCGGAGAGGGTCGCATTCCTAGCGCAGAAAAACGGGGTAAAAGAGTCTAAAAGCGGAGAGGGTGCGCATTCCTCGCGCAGAAAAACGGGCCAAAGAGTCTAAAAGCGGAGAGGGTCGCATTCCTCGCGCAGAAAAACGGGCCAAAGAGTCTAAAAGCGGAGAGGGTCGCATTCCTCGCGCAGAAAAACGGGGCAAAGAGTCTAAAAGCGGAGAGGGTGCGCATTTCGAGCGTAGAAAAACGGGGCCAAAGAGTCTAAAAGCGGAGAGGGTTCGCATTTCTAACGTAGAAAAACGGGGCAAAAGAGTCTAAAAGCGGAGAGGGTGCGCATTTCTAGCGTAGAAAAACGGGGCCAAAGAGTCTAAAAGCGGAGAGGGTTCGCATTTCTAACGTAGAAAAACGGGGCAAAAGAGTCTAAAAGCGGAGAGGGTGCGCATTTCTAGCGTAGAAAAACGGGGCCAAAGAGTCTAAAAGCGGAGAGGGTTCGCATTTCTAACAGAAAAACGGGGTAAAAGAGTCTAAAAGCGGAGAGGGTCGCATTCCTAGCGCAGAAAAACGGGCCAAAGAGTCTTAAAGCGGAGAGGGTGCGCATTTCTAGCGTAGAAAAACGGGGCCAAAGAGTCTAAAAGCGGAGAGGGTGCGCATTTCTAGCGTAGAAAAACGGGGCCAAAGAGTCTAAAAGTTGCCGTAATTAAGGAGTTTAATATCAAGAGACATCATGAAATTAAACATCAATTTGAAAAATCTTAGTTTACACAACACTGTCAAAGATAAAGATAGTAAGTCAAGTAAAATGGTGTGTAAATGAAATAATCAGGAAAAATTATTTTTTAAAGTGGTATATTTCATTATTTGTTTAATTACGGACTGTGGCCCGTGACTTCAAATATATTTCTCCTTCTGGCCCCCAACAAAAAAAGTTTGGACACCCCTGATTTAACGGCTCCTACCGCTGCTGCTGCTGGAGCCCATATAAGGAACCAAATAAAACTAAAAGAGACAAAAATATTATACCTGACAATTAATTTCTAGAAGAAATTCTATTCTGTCCTCTCAGAATGGACACATATCCAATCGTACATATTAGTCAGTGGCGAAAGAATGTAAACCTTATTAGCAGATAATTAAATGGTAAATTTTTATGTTTTAAATTTTTGAATTGAAGGAACAGTTTATAAGATTGAGAGAACACTTTCTTAAATTTGGAAGATCGGTTAATTAAATTGAAACAGTGTATTGTAAAACTGAGAGAATAATTAATTTAGAAAGACAGCAGTTTGTGGTCTTTGTATCATTAAAATATAATTACAGGAATACACAGTACCAATCAAAAGGTTGATCACACCTCATTTAAAATGTTTTTTTTAACATTGCATAATTAATATTATACGTAATATAATAAAGCTTTACAGACACATATATTTATTTTGTAAACAAACCAGAATATGTTTTAATTTTAGTTTTAGTTTACATTCTTCTAAGCTACACACATTCAGCTTTGAGGATAGATCTGCACACTCAAAGCTATTTAAAGTATAGCTTTGGTACCTGGAATAGTCACCTGGAATAGTTTTCTCAGTGTCTTGAAGGAGTTCCTGGAGGTACTGAACAATAGTTGCTGTTTTTCTTCACACTGTGAAGCTCCAGCTTATCCCAAATCACCTCAAATGACCCATCTCAGTTGGTTTAGGTCAGGGATTGTGCAGGACAAACACTTTTTTTTTACTTCATAATTCCGTATGTGTTTCATAATTGTTTTCATGTCTTTAATATTGTACTGGTAATTGTCACATATTAATCTACAGTATATAAGAAAATACATTAAACAAATAAAAAAAAACATTGGATTAGAAGGTGTGTCCCAACAATTAAATATTGGTGACAATTTTTTTTTTTTTTTTTTTTATTACACAAATCTTTATTAGTTTCCTCCAGTAAAATGTCCCCTCTAAACAGAGGGAACAGATTATTAAATTAAATGAAAAGTTTATTAAATTGAGAAAATACATTCTTACATTTGGAAAAATGACATAATAAATTTAAAGAATATATTTTTGTATTAAGGAATCTTTCATTTAAAAAAGGCACTGGTTTGTGGCTCTTATTTCGTTGCACTGTAATTACACATTGATTTACGTTGTAATAATATTATTGCTTTTAGTAATTAAAGTATAAATATGAAATATACAAAATAAAGATTTCTATATTTTCTACCAGTAATTGCAATTCCAAGTATGTACAATGTAATTCTAACTAGACAAAAAATTGGATTAGGAGATTAATGATATTTGTAGTAGACAATACAGAATGTATATTTTACAAATTTAAAGAACTACATCTTAAATGCATAGTTCAAATTTATTTTAGAGATACAGTATGTTGAAGTCTTGAATAAAAAATAACAGAATACCTTTTAGTGGACTGTTTACTAAAAAGGAAAAAAAGCCATTATAGATACACTATAATGAGATTCCATGTAAATCATTGGTAACGTGAATATTTTAAATTGGTCAATCCTGAGAAACACTGCATTAACAATATGTCGTTCTGGCAATATGACTATCCAAAATGGATTTGTAGATCTGTGTCATATATAAAATAACTGTATAACAGTATTTTTTCATTTAAAAAGTGATTAAAGCTTGTACTTTGATTTGCTTTATGTAACTTAAGTTGTGTGTATATTTCTTGTAAGTGTATAGGTAATTCCATCTGTAAACTCACATTATTTAAAAAAAGATCTCTAATTATTTTTTTTGTGAAAATATAATTATGACTAGTCAAAATAAATTACAGATATTAATAATTTATTTTAGTGTGTCAGAACTTTGTTTAAATCCCAAAATAAATCTGTAATCTGTAAGTGTAATCTTAAACTAAAGAGGCTTAAAATTGGTGTACTGTAATAACATGATGACTGTATTGTGTGATGTGCAGCTATAGTGGATATGGGAGTCAGTCCAGCCAGGGCTACAGTCAGCCCTCTGGTCAGAGCTACGGGCAGCAGGGCTATGGAGGTTATAACCAAAGCTCGGAGAGCAGCACTGCATCATATGGCCAGGGAGGATATGGATCCAGCTATGGGCAATCCCAGTCAGGTACTTTACAATTAGCTTGTGTGTATATATTTTTTTTGGCTGTTAACTAAAAATAAACATATAAACATTGATTTTAATGTGGGTTTTTTTTTGGTAAGATGTGGTCAGTTGGAAGTTGAATTAAGCTTTGTTTGAATTTGTCTATTGACCAGCCGGATATGGATCACAGCCCCCGTCTCAGAGCCACGGACAGTCGAGTCAGTCCTACAGTTCGAGTGGCTATAGCAGCAGTCAGCCCCCGCAGGGTGGAGGCTACAGCCAGCAGTCCTCCTATTCAAGCTACAGCCAGCAACAATCCACTCCACCTCCTGCTTCCAGGTCAGTGTGTGCTTAGAGGGAACGGATGAGAGTGATAGTAATAAAAAATAAGAGTAATATAGTATATTGTGATTGTAATATGTGACACATTGTTTTTATTATTCCCAGCTATGGCAGCAGCAGTCAGTCACCAAGTTATGGATCACAGCAGGGTGGAGGTGGTGGTAGTGGTGGAGGAGGAGGAGGCTATGGAGGACAGAGTGGTTCTTATAGTAGCAGTGGAGGGCAGGGAGGAGCATATGGAGGCAGTGGAGCACCAAGTGGGGGATATGGAGGAAGTGGAGGGCAACAGCATTCCTCCCAGCATGGAGGGGGGCCTTACAGTCAGCCCCCCAGCTACAGTTCACCTCCACCTCAAAGCTATGGACAGCAGAGCCAGTATGGACAGGCAGGAGGTGAGTGATTTCTATAATTGTTTCAATAAACCATGAAATGTCTTTTATGTAGTTTAGTTATTGGAATTGTAAAAAATGCAAAAAAAGGATTTCCCAGTTTATTCTATTCCAGGGTACAATCAGGATTCCCCACCCTTGAGTGGAAGTGGAGGAGGTTATGGTGGTCCGGATGGTGGGTACGGCCATGACGGGCGAGGTGGACGAGGGCGTGGAGGTAGCGGTGGTTTTGGAGGACGTGGATCTGGTGGATTTGACCGAGGGGGTCGTGGAGGCCCCCGGGGCAGAGGAGGAATGGGGTAAGCATTGTTTTATTTGTCTTTTGCACCCCAGAAACCCATATTTCTCATGTGTCAACACCAGTGTTTCATTATATGGCAAAAAACGTAACGTATAAAGGTTAAGGATGTTCTGATGCGATCCAGTGATTCGGGATTGGGGGCAGTCCAGGCATTGAAAGGATCAGGTATCTGCTATTTTAATCCCATTCCAGTTCTGAGTCAGTCTTTTTTTCCACCACTGATCTATTCATTTAGAGTTAGGAGTTAAAGCTTTAGTAAATGCTAATACACAAATCATAGCACATTTTAATTTACATTTCAGTATAAAACTGTTCTTTCTCATTAGTAGTGGACAAACAACAAGATGTCAGATCTACCATACACTTATGTATACAGCTCTGGAACAAAATAAGAGACCACTTCAGTTTCTGAATCAGTTTCTCTGATTTTGTTATTTATAGGTATATGTTTGAGTAAAATGAACATTGTTGTTTTATTCTGGAATTTATCCTGAATTCCAAATAAACATATTGTCATTTAAAGCATTTATTTGCAGAAAATGAGAAAGGGCTAAAATAACAAAAAAGATGCAGAGCTTTCAGACCTCAAATAATGCAAAGAAAACAAGTTCATATTCATAAAGTTTTAAAACTTCAGAAATCAAATATTTGGTAAAATATTTTTTTTAATTACAGTTTTCATGCATCTTGGCATGTTCTCTCCTCCACCAGTCTTACACATTGCTTTTGGATAACTTTATGCCACTCCTGGTGCAAAACTTCAAGCAGTTCAGCTTGGTTTGATGGCTTGTGATCATCCATCTTCCTCTTGAGTATATTCCAGAGATTTTCAATTTGCTAAAATCAAAGAAACTTATAATTTTTAGGTGATCTCTTATTTTTTCCAGAGCTGTATATACACACACAACATGATTTCACTGCTGTGTTATAAAGTAACTGGAAACTGAATGGTCAGGAAAAAGAGTCAGACTGGATTATAAGAAATTTAACACACTATAAAACCTTTTTTAAAACATTCTTAAAAAGGTAATACTAAACTGTATAAATAGTCCAGAATGTTTCATTTTATGGTCTTAAATATAAATTACTGATTTTTCCTCAGTAATCATTAGCAGCACATCTTTATTAACCTGTTTGGCTGCTTTATTTATACAAACACAATGTTTGGATAGGTATCTGAAAGTACTCAGGATTGAGAGACTCAAATTCGTCAGGGCAAAATAACCTGATCAGGTCATCCCTATGTATATTTGTGGTTTAAAACTAGTACTTGCAAGGGTGTGAAAGAATTTCAGAGATTTCAGAGGTTCAGTGACTTGGTTTTTATTTGTACTTTGTTACAAATATGGTATAAATCCAGTGTCATATAATGTGATCTGTCTAAACTACAATGTGGAAGTTCAGAGGGATTCTGAAGGTAAAAGTACGGGGCCACTAAACTCTGGTGAATATTAAAAAAGTGTCTGTCCAAAAATCCTAACTCTGGAAGCACGTTTAATGATGTGAGACTTTTGTTCTAACCCTGGAATAAGAAATTGAGGACATGAATGGAGAAACATCCAAGCAGGTGATTTTCAAACTGTCTTAGGTAACAACCTTGTACTCACATAAGAGTTGGGTTTTATAAATGCATACATATATTAGCTGCCTCATATGTCCATCAGGCTGAAATTGCTTCACACAAAAGTTCATATGTTGCATGTTCATGTTTGAGGTGTACAGGTACTCGTCAAATAATGCTAATGGGAATAACTTCCCATGGTTTCCAAGTAATATTTGCCAGCAGTTACACTATTACTGTATTATGGCATGTATAAACTGTACATTTGCAACTGTTTAAATAACATTGTGAGTGGTAAAATAGAGGCAAATTTACTGTGTACAGTACATCATGGTAAAATATTGCAGATGAAATCAACACTGGTTAAATAAATGGTTGTAACTCACCAAATGAAAAAAATAGCTTAGGTCTGTTGTCACATATGCCACAGTATTTTAGCATTAAGAGAGGGTTCCACCTCAACTGTTCCTTTGTAAACTCTTCACATCACCCCTGTACTCCATGACCCTTTACACTCAGACCTCCATCCTCTTCGTCAGGATCACTGTGTGATTTAATGTTTTAACAAAATCTCAATCTCCTTCTAGGCCCTTGGTTCTTCAAGGTTCTCATATTTTTTTATTTTTGAAGAATGGGAGACCAACAGGATTTGTTGTTTTGTTTTTAGCATTTCTGTGGGGAAAGTAAGGGCTGATTGAGGGGGGTCGTTCTAAATTGGTGGTATAATGTTGCTGTCTTTGTTGAATGGTAAAGCCAAACAGCAATGGTTAACTCTGAAGGTAAAAAATGGAAAAAATGGGAGGATGTCCCAAAGAATGCTTAATTAAATGATTGCTACCCTTGCTGATCATTTAAATAAAATATGCAGTGTGAATGTGATAGTAAATGTGAAATTGGATCTACTGGTGAGTAAAGGAGTTTTTAAAGAAAACAATCATAGACCAATACCACCAATTGACTACTATGAGTTAAAAATGAAATGATGTACAGAGAGATTAGACCTGAGGCTGACCTTGAGAGCAAGAAACCTCACTGGCTATCGACAAAGAGCACTCTACTGCATGCTAACCAAATGGAATGTAAGCTTGAAGCTTAGGTCAATGGAAGGAAAACTGTGAAGTCTGAGTAACAGAAGGAGTAAAGGGGGGAGGGGTTATAGGCATAAGTACACATTTTCTTTTGAGGAATGATAAAAGAGGGAGGCCTACCCAACAACGAGAGTGAAAATGGGGCACCAGCCTCATCAACCTTCAAAACGTCTCGCTTCTCTTTCCCTCTCCATCAGAATGGGCGATCGTGGAGGATTCAGTAAGTTTGGTGGTAAGTGACAAACTCTTAGGAACTTCAGGGGGTTTCAAGCGTGCTTGATGTTAAGAGGGTGTGGGATCTGGTGTCTGGTAAAGGTAACCGCAGTTGTGTTGAGTTGGTAAATATGGTAACTGTAAAGAAAATCTAGACACTTGATGAAGAATGAGCATTCAAATATCACCATAGTTGTGTTAGGCAGTGTGTGACTGATCTGTCATCATCATGGTTCTCCTAAAATAACAATATGAACTTGCCTGAGCACATCACAGCACAAAACAACACACTAACAGTTTAACCAAATGCCATCATCAACTCTTTAAAGTAGGACTATTCCCATGATACGTCAAAAATGATTTTAATGATTTCAACGTTTATATGTCAAATGACACCGGAGTCTTTAAAGGCTTACACTTGATCATAGACTAATGGATTTGGTAATTGGTAATTTGGTATGGTGTGGCGTGTGTGTGTGTTTTACGATGTTCCCAAACCTCTACTATATAACATGAGAACATCTTTGTAATCAAACTATAAAATGGTGAAAACAATTTTAACTCAAAGTATACCAGCAAAAGTTGTACTTGCATCATGAGATTTTTTTTTTTTTAGTTTTGCTAATTTTTGTCTTTGCACTCTCTGACAGACTGACAGTTTTTTCTTTAAGAAAAACGAAACGCCTAAACGGTACTCAGTTTAAACTGTCCTAATCACCATTGTGAAAACACTCTGTTAAACTCTATGCCATGATTCACTCGTGATGAAATGCTGAATTATGCTCAGAGAAAAATGAGAGAACGGTATGTACAAGACATTTACAGAAGAAGGAAAATATGTCGCTACACCTATACACTGGACTCTGGAGTATTAAATCCACTCTGGTTGAATGGTACTTCATCCTTGGTCTTCCGTCTTAAAACCACGCCCATTCGCAATGCAAGAACAGTACCTGAATTGACACACTATGAAAAAGTTGTGAGTTCTGGACTTGGTAATATGTGATTCTAGAGGCCTACAGTGAATATTCCGAATAAGTTTGAGTCTTTGTCACCTCAAATGACAATGAGAAACTTTGGTGTTTTTCTCAAGAGTTTGAGAACTTGGGCCTAGAGTGTACCAAACTGAATTTGGTACAACCTCCAGGAGATGGTTACATGGTGGAAGGTGATCCTTGCTTATGGATCTTATAAACGTCAAGGTTTTGGTACCTGAAATATGGTTTGGCTAGTGGTGGTGGTCAAACATGGTTAAAAACAATGGTTGGTAGGGCCTATCCTCTGTGGACATCTCATGAAAGTGTGCAAAATGAATCAACGCTTATAAAGGAAAGTCATCGTTTTTTTGGTTGGGTTAAATAAGCAATCAAAACCACAGTGTTGGGTTACATCAACTACTAAACTAAACTTAAAGTGCAAAAAACGGAAGTGTGTACAAAGTGTATATTAATAATATCCATGGTATGGATGGTAAAATGATTGGTATATGAGGTACATTGAGACAAACGGTTGGGAGACGATGGTAATATGAAAGTTCTGACTTCGGTAATGGGATCATTGACGGTTTCTTGTTAACACTTTTTGGTGTTCAATCATTGTTTTTAATGGTGAGAAAAACAAATGGTAATTCAAACACGAAGGTCGTCAATAGGTGGCTTCTTCTCACGTCACCCACCAGGACGGTTTTAAGCAATATTGGAAGAGCATGGAGCTCAGTGATACTCTGTTGTTTTTTTTGGTGTAGAATTTTGCACATCTGAATTCAAGAGGACTCTTCACCTTGAGACAGTTAACCGGTGAATGGTTTTAGAGAGGGTTGTTGGGTTTTGTTTGGGTTAAATAATTTTAGGGTCTGCATGTGCAGTGTTTTAACATGGGTGTTAAGTGTGTCTTAAATTATATTAGATTTGATGACTATTATGACGGTGTGAGTATACATGTGTGTGTGTTAAGTGTGTGTTATGTTTGCATTAGTAGTAATGTTTTCTGTTTCACTCCTAAGGACCACGGGACCATGGACCCGGTGGCCCCAACAGTAAGTAAAACCTTCAGTCTTAAAAATCTCAGAGATTTATGATACGATTTATGTTTGATGCTCAGTAAAGGCTGCATTATGATTGAGTCCTGATGTTGTATTCTGTCTACAGTGCAGGAGCAGGATAACTCTGATAACAACACCATATTTGTGCAAGGCCTGGGAGACAACTATACTGTGGACTCTGTTGCGGATTTCTTTAAACAGATCGGCATCATTAAGGTAGAAATCAAGAAAAAAATACAAGACATAATCTTCTATTTTAGTGCTCTCTTTCACTCACGTTGATTTTTCATTCTCTTGTTCAGATCAATAAGAAGACTGGCTTGCCCATGATTAACCTGTACACAGACAGAGAGACGGGCAAGCTGAAAGGCGAGGCCACAGTTTCCTTCGATGACCCTCCTTCAGCTAAAGCTGCCATTGACTGGTTTGATGGTGGGTTAATGTTTGTTGAATTTGTTTACCTGGGTCCTGAAAATAATTAATCTCTGCAGACTTTAATTTTGTATGCCCATATTTAATTTCACAGAATAGTTGTTAAAGTCAAAATTACATTTCATCATTAGTTAGACTGAGTCTTGGTTCCTTCCAAGGTTTCTTCCTCTTAAAGGGAGTTTTTCCTTGCCACTGTGTCACCATAAAATTGGCATCTCTGTGGTGCTTTTCATAAGAGGCGTGGACCTGTTTTTCCTGTAAAGCGGCTTTGTGACAACCTTTGTTGTAAAAAGCGCTATATAAATAAAATTGAATTGAATTGAATTGAATATTTATCATATTAAAATCAAAATCCCCATACTTAACATATGGACAGTTAAAAAAACTTTTTTTTTGCCTTCTCCTGTTTTTTGGGCATCAGTTATTTTAATTTTCAGAGTGCTAGGCAGTGGCTGATTGTTGAGATAACAGGCTATATTACATCAGGAGAGATATTGTGTGTGGGAGAGTTTTTCTTGTGTGTGTGTCAATTAAATACAGGAGCCCTTATGTTTATGTGCGAGATGTACCCCAATATTTTGATGATTTTATTTTTTGAAATTCAGCACTGTGCACTGTGTGTTTTGTAGCGACACCTGCATCAGTGGACACCTGAAGCTGAATTTTCAAAAACCTGTTTTGCACACCAGGCCTTATATTTGTAAATCTGCCCCCACATTTTGTATTAAGTCCTGTAAAACGACAGCTATAAAAAAAAAAGTTTTTGTGAACGAATGGAACCTGCACTGTGTGATCAAATTGATTATCATATTTTTCTTATCTGGATGTCTACAGGTAAAGATTTTAATGGGAATCCCATTAAGGTGTCCTTTGCCACTCGCCGGGCTGACTTTGGTCGTGGTGGTGGAGGCATGAGAGGTGGCCGTGGACGAGGAGGTGAGCTATATATTAATCCTGATGAACTGTATATTCATAAAAAATAGTATTGTTTCTAAAGTACCCCTCTCCCTATTTCAGGGCCCATGGGAAGAGGTGGATTTGGTGGTGGCAGGGGTGGAGGTGGTGGCGGTGTTGGTGGTTTCCCTGGTAATAATAATGGTGGTGGTGGCGGAGGAGGAGGAGGAGGAGGAGGCCAGCAAAGAGCTGGAGACTGGAAGTGTTCAAACCCGTGAGTGTGTACTGAGTGTGATAAATGTGTGTGGTGTTTCTCTACAAACATTAATATTATTGGTTTCCTTGTGAAAAACGGCGTGTAAATTTTGTTTATTGTGTTTTAAAGGTCATGTGGGAATCTGAACTTCTCCTGGCGTAATGAGTGTAACCAGTGTAAAGCACCCAAACCTGAGGGTGGGAGTGGAGGAATGCCACCTATGGGAGGTAAAGCCAGAATCCCCAGAATCCTTTTTTTCTTCCCGATAATTTCAGGGCACGATTTCTTGTGGTATCAAGTGAACAAAATCAAATATGTTGATACACTTTTAGGAAAAAATAAGTATTGGGAAACATTATTATGAGATCATGTGTATTAAAAAAGAGTTTATCTTGCTCTGGTTGAAGAAACTATCATCTAACAGTTTCTACTGTCCAATAAGGGCATTTTACAAGATTTTGATTTGTAAAAAAAATTTTTAAGTGTATGTTTACTGTTATTGTTTCAGGGGGCTTTGGTGGAGACCGTGAGCGGGGCAGGGGTGGATTTGATCGTGGTGGGTTCCGAGGTCGAGGCGGTGACCGAGGGGGCTTCAGAGGAGGCAGAGGTGGTGACAGAGGAGGGTTCGGACCAGGAAAGATGGACTCAAGGTGAGAGTCAAATTATACAAAAAGCCCTCTGCTTCCACACTCTGATAGTCCTTGAACAGCACAGGAATACCAGGTCCTAAACACAGACAGCAAGGTCCAAAAACATAGAACAGTTGGGTTAGCAAGAAGGAAAGAGGTTACAGAGCAGAGATTTATTACATACATTAATTTTATAAACTTGTTCCCATTAATTTCTTTTTACTTACCCTACCACTCATGACATAACTTTAATATGATAAAGGTCAATGAGAAATAATAATAAATCAATTCAATACAGAATAATTTAAAAAAAGCAAGAGAAAAAAAGAGTAATGATCAACCTGGAAACTGAAAACAAGGCTCAAATAGAAGAAAAGAGTTTTGACACATATTAAATTTGTGTATATGTTTTTCCATATAGAGAAATAAAACAACACATTAAAGCAGGGCTCAAATTAGGGTGGAGTGAAGCTTTTTCACTGATTCAAAATAAGACATCTAGTTAAAAGGGTACAAAAGGCAAAAACATCAGTAAAGCCTTTAGGTGACATACCATAACATATAATGTATGTATGCATAATTGTAGAATGCCAAAAAAGATTTTAGAGCAGGGTCTAAACATAATTCTGACCTCATATGTGCTCTAAAACCTGAAGACGCATTTTGTAGATTTCTTTGTGGGTTCCCAAAGAGAAAATTTTTTGATTTCCTGTTTCTGTTGCTCTAAAAAGTACTTAAATGCATTGTAAAAAGTACAAGAACAATTACTGAATAGTAATTCTGTCCTACCTCTGACAGTGAAGAAAAGTATGAAAGATAGAGCTAAACAGGGAGCTAATCAGAGAACATACATGAGAGTGTTAAGGTTGAAGATAGAGCAAAGTTGTATTCGAGCTTGAAAGAATGCTTCCTCCAAGTGCTGACTACTACGCAGCAGTGGCTGACTTTACGTGTTGGAGGAGGCCTGTGCAAATGTTTCCCCTCCTGAGTTTTATATGAACAGGAATAGAGCGATTGGTCTTCCAAATTTAATAAAGGACATTCCAAACATTTTAAAGGAATAAAATATAAAAAATTAAATAAAGATGAATTTGCGCTTTCCTGACAGTGTCCGATCCCAGAAATTGCATTCCATTAACCCTTGTAATAAAGGTGGATGAGATCCTTCTCTGACGGCCTCTGAATGTGGTTTGAGTGAATCGATTGTATTCCAATCATAATGAAACTTTTGGTGTGTTTACATCAGATTTTTCATGCTTATAAAATTGTGATCCAAACTGCAGAAGTGCTTGTTAATGCTATGTGTAAAGAGGCTCATATATACACGTCTCTCTGTCTGTTTGCTGAGATTTATTATCAGAATATAGCTGATTTTGTGTTTTTTCTTCTGTTGTTTTTTTTTTTAGAAATGAACACAGGCAGGACCGCAGGGAAAGACCCTATTGAATTCCGATGAGAACTCCATATTCTCCGCCCTAATAACACTCCGTTCGACTTGGGACCAGCATAGGCTCCATCAACATTGTTACACATTTTATATATTCTTATGCTGTAATATCAGGAGCATGATTCCCAGATGTGGATTAAGTTTAGCCCTGGACCTAAATGAAGAGAAGTCAAATGGGACTAGGCTTAATCTTCCAAGGATCCTATGTGTGTGATTAGTTTGTGAAAGATTGTAGTATTCCCTTTTTGTTACCTTGTGCTGCTTCCTGATATTAAGTTATGGTTTATTTGTTTGTTAACTGAGTTAAGTTGGATATTTTTTTTGTTTTGAATTTTGTATGGAATTGTACTGTAGAAATAAATGTCCAGGAAAAAAAACTTTTTTGATTTGACTCTTGAATCTTAGATTCTACAGCATCCAAAATGTGTAATACTGGATTCTGGGAAGATCACTGAAGAACTCAATAAAATGGTGCATCTTCAAGCTGGAAGCATCTGTAAGAAGATGTGTAAACTGGTTGTGAAAGAACGAACATGTTCAGTAACAATCTGTGTCATTTGATGATCTGTATTCATGATCCCAATATTCGCTGCACCATCAGACCACATACAGTGCTCAGACCATACGGCGCACACTACATCAAACTGGTCTGCATGGCTGTTACCCCAGAACGAAAGCCTCTAATGAAGTCTGTACACAAGAAAGCCCGCAAACAGTTCGCTGAAGACGTGGTCAACAAAGGACATGGATTACTGGAACCACGTCCTATGGTCTGATGAGACAAAGATTAATTTGTTTGGTTAAGATGTTCTCAAGCAGGTGAGTACAAGGATAAGTGTGTCATCCCTACTGTCAAGCATGGTGGTGGGAATGCCATGGTCTG
This sequence comes from Astyanax mexicanus, assembly GCF_023375975.1. Lineage (NCBI taxonomy): Eukaryota > Metazoa > Chordata > Actinopteri > Characiformes > Acestrorhamphidae > Astyanax > Astyanax mexicanus. The sequence goes on along the minus strand of NC_064426.1, from coordinate 19,740,835 downwards.
GGGCTGCATGAGTGCAGCAGGTGTTGGGGAGTTAAATTTCATTGAAGGGCACATGAACTCCAGTGTGTACTGTGAAATACTGAAGCAGAACAGAATCCCTTCCCTCTGGAAACTGGGTCTCAGGGCAAAGTTCCAGCATGATAATGACCTCAAACTCACCTCTAAGACGACCACTGCTTTATTGAAGAGACTGAAGGTAAAGGTGATGAACTGGCCAAGCATGTCTCCAGACCTAAACCCCTATCTTTGGGGCATCCTCAAGCGGAAGGATGAGTCTAGAGTCTCAGCTAGAATATCCGCCAGCTCCGTGATGTCGTCATGGAGGAGTGGAAAAGCTTTCCATTGGCAACCTGTGAAGCTCTGGTAAACTCCATGCACAGGAGAGTTAGGAAAAATAATGGTGGCCACACAAAATATTGACGCTTCAGCAGGGGTGCAACTACATACTTTTTGAGGTGTTTGCAAACATACTATGCCGCCCCCTAAAAAAAAAATGCCTGGGTGCATTCTCTATGGGGTGTGTTCTCAAGCGTCTGTGTTTGGGAGGAAGTGACAGGAGGGTAGATGGAGAAGTAGAGGATGGGCACCTGATTAGTGCTGTGCTTTTGTATTTTGATGTGTATTATCAGGGGCGTTGCCTGGGTATGTAAAAATCCGAGGCTCAGCCCAGTTAACTATATTAGTTTATTAGCTGATCAGTTGGATCCGGTGGAAAACTTACAATTTTAGGGCAGAGATCAGGGTTAAGAAACTCATTTAAACTAAGTATAGTACTACATTCTGGCTATCCTAACTGGTTAGCTAAATACATTTTCGTTAATTATAGCTTACAATAATCCTGCAATCCTAAATTAATGAAAACAATTTGAAAATGAAATAGTTATTGGCTGATCAGGTACATCAGGGCAAGTTAAACATATTTAGTTTTATTTTCTAAGACCTTGATCTGTGTCTTTTGATTCAGAGACAAGTCTTTTTAACCAGCTATCAGAAACATCACAGTTTACATGGTTAGTTCAGTTACCTTTCTTTTGGAAAAATCGCTGTATATCCAGATATGTTTTAACATCAACGCTAGGGGTCACGATTCTCTAAATCCTCGATTCGATTTTATTTCCGATTTTAGGGTCACAATTCGATTTGATTCTCGTTTTTCTTTTCTTTTTTTACAGCAGAGAGGCCTATGCCAGTTTTAGATTAGTCTATGGTCAGTCATTGGTTTGATTAATCAAATTTACAATATCTTATTTCAAAAGGTGGGCTTGATATAAGTGATGCAAAGTGATACAAGTGATCTGTAATACACCACATTAGGCACTAATGGTCAAATTTAATTAAGATATATATGTAGTGCCATCTAGTGGCTTTTTTGGTAGCAGCATTGTGCAATACGGTGGCCGAGAAAGCCCAGCGCAGTGCAAATTGAAAAGCGCTGCAAAAGCACAAAACACATCCATCAAAATTACAACACAGGCGCAGCAAATAGAAAAACGCGCTGCAAAAAGAAAAACGCGCTGCAAATACAACCACAACACAACGGAAGTGAGTCACAACACAACGGAATTTTCCCGGGGGGACCTTAAAAGATGCTGTACCAGCTGTATACAAAGGACAATATGTGGCAAACAAGCTTCTGAAAGTAAGTTATGTTTATTACCTGTGATTACCACGGTTGTGTGCATATTATTAAAAGTTCTGCTTCACAAAACGCCTTGTTTGCCACTTATTGTCCTTTGTACACATAGTGAAGTCCCAGACGTTACTGAAGACGCAGCTTAGCTGGTACAGCATCTTTTAAGGTCCCCCGGGAAAATTCCGTTGTGTTGTGACTCACTTCCGTTGTGTTGTGGTTCTAGTTGCAGCGCGTTTTTCTGTGTTGTAATTTTGATGGATGTGTTTTGTGCTTTTGCAGCGCTTTTCAATTTGCACTGCGTTGGGCTTTCTCGGCCACCGTAGTGCAACATAAAATAAATAATAAAAAAATACAGGAACAGTCATGTAAAAAAATTGATTTTAGAGCCTTAACAAACTGAACTCTATCCTACTATAACAGTTAAACATGAAAAATAAGACTTTAAGACTTTTTTGGTGCCTGAGAATGACAAGTTCTTTTCTTTGACAAAGATATATTATTATTAACTTTATCTGAGAGAAAGATGCTCCTTAAGGTACCAAAACTATTAACATTTTTGAGGATAGACAAAACAACTGTTATTTTTATATTTTCAAATTTTTTCTTCAAGAAGATGAGAATGTCCACATTCTCTGGAGAAAGAGCTGCTCTTTGAGCAGTCACAATGTCCGTGGCGTCGGCTACAGTGTGCTGAGCCATTTGCGTAGCATGCTGCACCATTTGCGTAGCGCATGCGCGTGCTTGAGTAGCTTAGAGGGAGGGATCGTCGATCCTCTTTTTGACTTCGAGGCTCGAGACCATGACATAATTTCGATCGATTTTGATGAAATATCGAAATCGTGACACCTCTAATCAGCGCTGAAACCTGGTGCAAGAACTCAAAAACCCTCAAAAATCCTCCCCAGCGAGGCGGTGGGGTTGCTGGGGTGGGGGCTTCCCTACTAGCCCACCACGCTCCGCAAAACCAGCAAGCTGATTGGCTTTTTCTCCTGAAAGGCGTAACTTTATCCTTGAACTGGCTCCGTGATTCGCGTCAAGAGACAGCGGCCTGTCTCCTCACTAATAATACAGCTGAGCTAATGTTAGCACAAGCTAACATTAACATGTGGTAAACACTTAGCATAAACATGGGGCTGCCAGCAACAGCTTATTTGCATAAAAGTAACAGAGCCCTTAAACAGTTCATTCTGAAAGGGACTGAAACTGGCAAGAACAAATCTGGTGAGATGTTTTTATGTAAGAGTGATTTTGTTCAAATAACTCAATGAAAATGTTTTGTATTTTCTATAGACCTATTCTAACTTGTGTAAAAAGAGGTATAATGTCACTTTAACATTCTGAGTAATTTTTAAGAGTGATCTGCAGTTCTAGACATACTCAAATGATCATAAACACTGTGCAAATCTTCAATGGTTGGGCACTTCTTGAAGACTGAGGATAAATCTCAGTTGTCTTCCTACTACTTTTGTACATCACTGTGTAAGCCGAGAAGTAAAAATGAATTAAATGACAAACACAGCTCTGAAAAAAAAAAGATTGAATTTTTGCACCAGGAGTGGCATAAAGTTATCCAAAAGCAGTATGAAAGACTAGTGGAGAACATGCCATGCATAATGATTAAAACCAGGGTTATTCCACCAAATATTAATTTCCGAACTCTTAAATCTGTATGAATATAAACTTGCTTTCTTTGCATTATTTGAGGCCTGAAAGCTCTGCATGTTTTTGTTATTTCAGGCATTTCTCATTTTCTGCAAATAAATGCTCTAAAAGACAATATTTTTTTTTGGAATTTGGGAGAAATGTTGGTCGTAGTTTATAGAATAAAACAACAATGTTAATTTTACTCAAACATATACCTATAAATAGCAAAATCAGAGAAACTGATTCAGAAACTGAAGTATGAAGTCTCCTAATTTTTTTCTAAAGTGTTATATACTTATATACAAGTGATGCAACTTTTCAGTGTATGACCCTAATAGAACACTATGTATAAAATATATAGGTTGTAAATCTACTTGTGTTACATTTAATGAGATCAGCCATAACATTAACACCACTGAGCTGGTGAAATGAATTACAGTTCCATTTTTCCCCTCTTTGGTATAGTGAAAAAGAAATGGAATTTCATTCAGGTTTTCAAGTTTTTATTTTTTCCCCTGATAAAATGAAAAAGAAAATAATAATAATATCCTGTCTTTCTCTCCAATCTAATAGTTAAATAACTACATTTTCTTATTACAAGATGCAAAAACAAAATAGAGAGTAAAATAAAGATTCTTTTTTTCCGTTTTCCGTGTAAGATTGGAAGGGCATGAATTAAAAACTTATAAAGAAAACAGGTGTATTGAGCTACTTTGTTTATTTTTGTTGTTGATTGTTGTAGTTCCACAATAAAACACTAGATGGAGGCACTAACTTAACCCTCTGCAATGACACGGCGTGCTGTTTAATGCACTACACTGAAAAGTCTCCTTTATTGGATAATTTAGCCAGTTATTAAGCTATTTCCATTTAGTAGTTTTGGTAATCGTTATTATTTAATGTGAAAGTGCCATAATATCGATTAGAACGTTACTAAAATAGGGCTATTCACTGTATACCAACTCTACCACAGCTGTATACTGTTGTATATCTGTATACCAATACTACTACCACAGCACAAGAAAATCCAGCCAAGATGTACAAAGCTGTCATCTAGGTAAGAGATGCTACTTTAAAGACTCTAAAATACAAAACATATTCTGGTTGGTTTAACACTTTTTGTTTATACCATCATGTTTGAAATGAGTTGAATGTTCTATTGTAAATAAAATACGAAATATATCATCTGGTCAGTTTTAATAGCAGCATATTACTTAAATGTTCTGGGGTAAACTTTTGCTCCTCTGTTCTAAACAATCCGGTTTATTATAAAATATTTTGATTAGTACACATTACCACATGTTATGGGATATTCTGGTACTGCAGATAGAGTTACTGTAGAACCTCACTATGACTTACTGTGCTACTGTGATTTATTATGCACTTCATCCTCAAAGGAAGTTGCCAATAAATCCTGCTCCACAGTGTTCCTGGAAAGATTAAACCAGATAAAGACGTAAATGGCTTGTGTCTGATGTCTGAGATGCTCTCCAGTTCTCTAAATGGAGAGATGATTTCGTTTGTTTAGACGATTATTTCTGTCTGCAAACTAAGTCTCTACTCAAAGCCTTAACGTATTTATTAAATCCTAGTAAATAACCAGTGAAAGATGAGACTAGTTGCCAAAAAAAAAAAATAAACGCCAAATATCATCAGTAAGTGAGATCATACATTTGGCACATCTTCTTGTCCTATATCCAACCAGGCCTTGAGCCAGCAGCAGCATCTGGAACTCTTATGTTGTGCCAGTGGTGTGAAGATTACAGATTTACAGATTTGTTTTTGTTGTTGTTTTTTTTTGTAATACTTACATTAATATCAGACAAGTAACCTAAGTAAATATAAAAAGTACTTTTTTAATTATGATTTAATTTATTAAGGGGAAAAAAAATCTAAATCTAGCCCCTGAACAAGCCCGTCATAAATTAACCTTGATTAATCACACTTTTTGTAAAGCTGAGTTCAATTTCTCTAACCACAACCAAGACTGATTACCACCAGACCTGTAGAATCAAGAACTTACTTTCTGACAACATGAAGCTAAAAGCAACACATTATGCTGTGATCTAAAGAAATTCCAAAACAGATGAGAAAACAAAGTCATTGATCATTTATCAGTCTGGACAATGTTGTAAAGTAATTTCTAAGGTTTTGGGACTCCAGTGAACCACAACGAGAGATATTATTCACAAACTGGGAAAATATGAATCTCTGGTGAATCTTCAGGAGTGGCCGGCTGACCGAAATTATTCCAAAAGGGCATGGACAACTCATCTAGGAGGTCACAAAGCGTCAGCGGTAATGATGGAATAATAAAAAAGTGACTGGTCAAAAATGGTAACCATGGTAAAACTTACAATTAATTTCACAAAAAACATAATTCTGAACATAAAGCATAGTGGTGGTAGTGTGATGGTCTGGGGCTGCTTTGCTGCTTTGACCTGGACAGCTTGCTGTAATAGATGGAACCAGGAATTCTGCTGTTTACTAGACAATCCTGAAGGAAAGTATCACAAAAAAGCAAAAACAAAAGAAATCTGTAGGGAGGCAAATACTTTTTATACTGTATACACAGTGTCAATACTGTCCAAAAATGGCTTCTACTAGATGTTGGAGCATTGCTGTAAAATTCTAATACTAACAAAGATATTCTGAATTCTCTATTTTCAGACAGTTACTTTGCTGAGCACTCCATAAATAAAAATCGAGGCAGATCATTAAATGTTAAAACATTACAGTTTTATTTAATATTAATACATCTTCTGAAGAGTATGTTTTCATAGTATGTAAAGATGAAAGGACTCCTAACATTATTGCATTTACTGTGGCTAATTTTTACTTTTAATATTTTATTGTTTCAGTCAGCTATACAGTACCAGTAAAAAAATTACACAAATTGAATACAGTGGTATTATAGTGGTATAATCCATATTATGTCAAAAACTAGACCAACAACCTTATGAAACTTGCTCTCATTAGAAGTGCCAGAGCAAGAGAGGAGCAAGAGTTACAGTATATCCGGAAAGTATTCACAGCGCTTCACTTTTTATTACGTAACAGCGTTATTCCAAATTGTATTACATTAATCTTTCCTCAAAATTCTACACAAAATACCCCATTACGACCATGTGAAAAAAAGTTTTCTTGAGAGTTTTGGAAATGTATTAAAATAAAAAAATAAAAAAAGAAATCATATTTACATAAGTATTCACAGCCTTTGCTTAATACTTTTTAGAACCACATTTGGCAGCAAATACAGCCTCAAGTCTTTTTGAATATGATGCCACAAGCTTGGCACACCTCTCTTTAGGCAGTTTTGCCCATTCTTCTTTGCAGTACCTCTGAAGCTCCATCAGGTTGGATGGGAGACATCTGTGCACAGCCATTTTCAGATCTCTCCAGAGATGTTCAATCAGATTCAAGTCTGGGCTCTGGCTGGGCCACTCCAAGACATTCATATAGTGGTCCTGAAGCCACTCTTTTGAGATCTTGGCTGTGTGCTTCGGATCGTTGTCCTGCTGAAAATTGAACTGCCACCCCAGTCAAGAGCGCTCTGGAGTTCTGGTTTTCATCCCGGATGTCTCTGTACATTGCTGCATTCATCTTTCCTGACTAGTATGCCAGTTCCTGCTGCTGAAAAACATCGCATTGCATGATGCTGCCACCACCATGCTTGACTGTAGGGATGGTATTGGCCTCGTGATGAGCAGTGCCTGGTTTCCTCCAAAATCTTATTCCATGTTTGGTTTGCATTTTTATTTAGATAAAATAAATATTAATGATATAATTGTAATTTTTATTAATTGTAATTAATTGTGTATAATTCATTTTAAGTTTATATACAAATTATCTAGCTTACATGACGTTATAATTGTTGTTTGTTTGTTTTCAGCTTTTTGTCTGTTTGTTTATTTTTGTTGGTTTGTTTGTAGCTGTTTATTTTGTTTGTTAAATGGCTGTTTATTTTGTTTGTTCATTTATATCTGTCGTTTGTTTGTTTATACTTGCATATTTTCTTTACATATGTTTATTTTGTTTGTTTGTTTTATGGCTGTTTAATTTGTTTATATATATTTGTTTTGTTTTGTTTTGTTTGTTTTGATGCACTTGGCCGAGGCTTCACCTTCACCCTCCCGCCTGACTCCCTAGTGACGTCTTTAGCAAGTAAACGGCAGATTCGCCAATTTAAGACACACATTGCTAGCTCGTCAGATAGAAAAAAATATATAGCTGCGTCAGAGGATGAAGCGTGTTGTATTGTTTACTGTAAATTAAAACACGGATCGTTTGATTCATGTTTTAATAATTTAGCGCTTTCATTAAGTTCGCTAGCCGGCAAAGATAGGCAGATCCTGTGCGGAAAGTGCTTGAGCCGAATCAAAGGAATGTTGTTCTTGTGACGAATGGCGGACAGGCGAGGCTCTCAGGTTGGTTGCGCGATGGCCGCTGTGTGTTTAACCCCGATTATTTCCTCAAAACAGCGCTTTTAGGTGGAATATGGCGCTTTAAAATGTCTCGAAGCGGCACCGGAACGCGGGCAGCACCTCTCGAGGCCGGGCAGCGCGGCCCCGGAGTGGAAAATACGCCGCTTTTTGGCTCCGCGGGTCTCCGGGAGTCTGGTTCGCTGTAGCGGCCTGCCGAGCGGCTAGTTAGCACATTAGCTTAGCATGCTAGCTATCTTGTTTAGCGGCATTGTGGCGGACGTTTTTAGCTTGTTAGCGCTTTAGCTAAGTGCAGGTGACCGCTCGTAGCTGCGTTGGAGGCTCTAAAAGAGGGATAAAAGACTTTAGCAGACGGGAGCCTCTGTTTTAGTGCTCGGATAAATTCGCCGCGGAGACGGAGGGTAAAACGAGTTTAGTTTGAAATCTGGGGTTATTAGCTACAGTTCATAGCGTTTCTCCTAACCTAGCGGTATCTACTCTGCAGGCAGCCCACAGTTTTAGTGTTTATACTGTTATAACCATGTGGATATGAGTGCAGGTTGCCGGTAAAAGTCGTTAGCTATGTAAAATCGGCTGTTCTTTCAAGTAGTGTTGAAATATTGTTAAAAACAGGACTCAGTTTATGAGGGATATGATTAGCTGCTATTGTTGCAACTGTGCAACTATGCGTGCAGCATCACAACAAAAACCTGATTAACTCCTCTTAGACTCATCTCCAACAGCAACAAGAGACAATAGCATAGGGAAGATGATCAGGAGAGGGCTTGAGCAAGGATTGCATACAGCCCTTGGTCATCATCTGACCTACTCTTTAGGTTGACTATTTCTAATTCTTTCCCTAAGAACAAAAAAGAGAGTTTGGAAAGCTTAAGCTGGATGACCAACATAACCATCATGTCCAAGTTTGTTTACCAGACTAACCTATGTAATGCCGATTGAACTAAATATTGTAAGGATGCATGATAATATTGAAGTTATGTCAGTATAGGTTGATACTGTTTTTTGAATCAGCAGCATTCAGTGATATTAATATGACCAATACTTCGAACCGATACTTGCTGACTTTCTGTATTTATTGTAAGGCAGCAAAGGTCTAAGTGATGCTGGCCATGCTAATAAAATTGACACACACTGACAGAGATTCTTTAAAATGATTTGATTTATGTATTTTTTTTTTTTTAGTTTTTTAAAGTTATACCAGTGTGTTGAGTCTCTCTGTAAGTAATAAAATGTGTATCCTCTTCAGCAAATTTATATATAGTATATAAGTCTGATTTCCCACATCGGTGCATCCCTACCATTGTGCCATTTGTGCCTTTGCCGTTGTGTCCTGTGAATTTCATTCACCATTCTTATTTTCTCTGCAGTAATAGCATGGATCCAGATAGTGGGGCGGACACCCAGCGAGCTCTCAGTCTGCAATGGAAGAGCTACAAACTTGTACAGGACCCTGCCATTCGCAGGGTCGCTCAGAAGATCTACAGATACGATGGGATTCACTTCAGTGTGCCGGTATATGCTTTTTTTATATAGTTGGTTTGTGATGGTAGACGCCGCAGTCAGCAAGAAAATAACTAAAATCAGGGCATTTAAGGGTAATGTATTACTTGTCAGCAAGCTAATTCTGAGGCCTCTGAGTCATTTTGTGAACATCTGTTTCAATGCTTTCAGTTGAAATGTGTTAAGTGACTCACCATGCATTAAAATATTTTAATTTATTTATTGGACATTTGTGTTGGATTTAATAAGACGGATATACCTTTAGCTTTTACACAATACTGGGAATCTTCATTCTTGGAGATCTACCAGCCTTGCCCTCTTAAGTTTAGCTGTGGTACACCTGGTTTTAATATTTATATGCTGCAGCTGAAGGCCTTTATCAACAGGATCATAAGTGTTGGACATAAACTAGTAGAAATAAATGCTTTGTTTCTTTGTCATGCTAATCCAAGGTAATTTAGTCTCAATTTCAACATTTTATAAATGTTAGTAAATCATCACTGACATGCATATCAAATTTTGGATATCTGCTTCAGCCCATAATTCCGCTTAAGTTAATATCAAGATTTTATAGGTAGTCAAATAGGTAGTCTGTATGCCGTTATGCTTATTCAGGCCATGCAGTTTTAAGTGCATGTGTTTGTCAGTTTTTAGCACTAAATAAATATTGATATTGTACATAACAGCAAAATCTGGTTTGTACTATTAGCACTGCTTATGTTAAAATTGAGGCTATATTTTTGGAATACTTATAACTACATGATTCCTTATTAAGCGATTAATATTCATTAAATTATTTTCTAACCCTTAGGACGCAGGGTTCCCACCTGTGGGGGAGTTACGTGACCCTCGGCCCCGAAGGATATGGTCCAGGCACACGGAGCTGTCGCTTCCCGTGCCCAAATTTAAGGTATGTTTTTAATGTCAGTCTTTTTTTCTCATATTTGCAACCTGTGAGTGAAAATGTTCCACATCAATTCTTGTTTTCTCTAGAGTACATTTTTATACATATTTTGGCTGAATTGTTTTGCTCTTCTTGCTTGAGTGCACCTGAACAAATTCTTAACATTTCATAAGTAATTGTCTCAGTCTGAAGGCCTGTTTTCTGCAAGGATCTTTAGAGACAGGAAATTTTAACTTTTGAACAGACTGAGGTCTGGTTGAGTCTTTTTGGCTCTGGTGGCTGTTATCGCTTTTTGGTCAGCAGAGAGTTAAAACAGGCCTTTTGGTGGGCATTGTTTGCTATAGCTAATGCTGAATGCACACTACATAATTGTGGGCATGATTTTCCTGTCATGGACAAATGTTGGAGATGTGCAACAAAAGCTTGGAGGTAAATATTCAGGTATGTTTAAGAGCTCTTTCTGATGCATCTTGAAATGTGAGCAGTAGGAACCACAATAAGATAAGCCGATCTGAGCAAAGACCAAACTCTCAAGGACTGAGAACAACACTACAATTGGTAAAGGAGAAATATTGAAGCATAAGGCATTAATTTTAATGATTGTTTTTTTTTATTTGGGTTTGGGTGAAAATGTAGTAAAAGGTATTGGTCTGACTCAGTGGTCTGTAAAGTGGTCCCTTTACGAATATTTTGCAGCACAGATCTTAATTTTTTATGTAATTTGTGGAAGCAGTTGGATAACCTTCCAGGACAATATAATTGTGGAGAAATTCTGCAAATAAATATGCACTTTATGATAATACTCACTCAGTTAATGTTGTGCGTAATTGACATGATGTAAATAAATAAGGATAAAAAATCGGTCCAGTGCAGAGCTCTAGTAGAGGGTAATAAGTCTGAAGCTTTGAGCAGACCTCTTCTGCTTGCAGTTTTACCTCCTCCTAATGGAGTTTTCCTCTGTGTTTTTCTTTTCCAACAGTTGGATGAGTACTACGTGGGTCCTATTCCATTGAAGGAGGTGACGTTTGCCCGGCTAAACGATAACATCAAGGAACCTTTCTTGTTAGAGATGTGCAACAAATTTGGGGAGGTGGAAGAAATGGAGATCTTGTTTCACCCGAAGACCCGGAAGCACTTGGGCCTGGCCCGTGTACTCTTCACCAGCACCAGAGGGGCCAAAGACACAGTCAAACACCTGCACAACACCTCTGTTATGGGCAACATTGTCCATGCCCAGCTAGACATCAAAGGTACAGACTAAGGCTGTAAGATAAACCTCATTTTTTTGGTATCGCCTCTGCTTGATTGTTCGTGATAACCACAGAAAAAGCTGTAATATATGTGTGAAGAACAGAAAACTTCATACTGCATACTGTTAATACATGATATAACAGGGTGACGTAGAGGTCCACAGTGAATCTGCTCGCTTAGGTTGGAAGAATTAGCCTGTGAACGCAGCCTTGTCTAGGGATTCAATTCCTGCTTTCTCTTTGGTTTTTAAACTGAAGCCTACTGAAATTGAAACTGAAAATGTGCCTCTTTGGGGTCTGGAGTAATTTTCATATGTGTTTGGAGGTTCATGTTTCAGGGTTGCTAAAAATGTGGCTTGATAATGTGTCATTCACCTGTTTGTAGTGTATTTTTAATTTATGTTTTCTTTGAAACATGTTCAGAATTCAGACTTTAAAAGGCTAAATATGGCGCTTTTAAACATAAAGACACTTGTGGCTTCTTTGATTTTGATTTGAGATGGCATATCAGTGTAGACTGGAATAATAAAAATAATTCTACAGGAATTCTGTCCTGTAACTAATATGGTCATTAAATCTTGTTTCTTATCAAATTAATAACATTTTTTCTCTTAAGACAGTCGGTGAAAACAAATCGCATTCCAAGTAATTTTGGATTTTTTGCATTGGTTCAGTCATCATGATATTTTGACAACTTGAGAGTCCAATGGCAGATTTACATTATCAGTGACAAAAAATAAAAAATGGATCTATATTATTACCTGCACTATAACACTGACCGTTTGTTGATGTTTTCAGGTCAGCAGAGGAGGAAGTATTACGACCTGATTGTTGGTGGCTCATATACTCCTCAGACCGTACCAACTGGAGGCAAGGCCCTCACAGAGAAATTTCAGCCCCCTGCTCCAGCCCAGCCTGACACAGTAAGTGCACACACTGGATTCTGATTTTAGAGTTATAAAAATCTTTCAGGGCCTTTAATGTGGTGCATCATATTAGCTTTCTTATCCATATCCTGGCATGTCTGCCACAATATAGCAATATCTTTAAAGGTCACCTTCCGTGAAAATCCGATTTTTCTTGTTTTTTGTGGAATACAGTAGGTCTCTCCGAGTTGAATGTGTACACCTGCACATTAAACTGTTTTGCAGCCCCCATTGTCTGCAGGAGCTAAGCAAAGAAATCCCCCCTCCCCCCCTCCGAAAAACGGGTGAATTTTGAATTATCTTTCTGCCTACGTAGGCAGAAACTCACAGACCAGCCCACCTTGGCTCGAGAAACTCCCAGAGGCGGAGCTGAAGCGACGCAACATCACCGCTCATCAGTTAGGAGGTGGGAGGCAGTGAGCGGCAGAGCGGTGGAGGGGCGTCGCAGTGCTCCTAGCCAATCAGAGGAGAGATATTTGCATGCTGTTTGCATGTATGAATATTCATGAGCAAAGCTGGAATCCGGTCATTTTGGACACACCCCTAAAACAGTCCATTAAAAAAGAGCTATACAGAGACACCTGAGCACTTTTTTTTTTACAAAAACGGCTCACATGTCATTCATTCATACTAGAGACCACAACTAGACATTTTAAAATGAAAGAAAAAACGACGGAAGGTGACCTTTAAGTTCTTGGGCAAGACTTACACCACTTCATTCATCTATTTTTGTAAAATGATTAATCTAGTAATTAGAGAAAATTCTAGTCATTTAGGATGTGTGTCTGTGAAAGCTGTACAGGGTTTATGGTATTGTTTTGTTTTTTTTGTTCTGAAAATTGTAAAGGTATTATATCCTAAATTTAGTTTATTTAGTTTCTTGAGATCCAAATCTGTGTGGTTTTATGCAACGTAAATTGCTGTAACCCACGTTTACATTATGGATGCACTAAGATTGAAATTATGTTTGTATTGCCCAATAATGGCCAATGTGAAGATATTCCCAACTGATGCTTGCTGACATATTTATTGTATGCCGGAAAAGGGCAACAGGACTACAGTAGTTGAGCTACTTATTTTTTTTTTTTTACATTGATTTAAGCTAATATTTCTTTTTTTTATTAGTTTCACCAGATTTGTTGTTTTATTCGTACTTTATTTATAAAAAGGAGGATTTACAAAGTGACCAGTCTATGTGGAAAAATGTGCTTAATAAATGTGAAACTAAAAGATATGAAGAAAAAATTAAATGGAGATATCTTTCATGTTATTGTTGGCATACAGTTGATTGAAAGCTAAAATGTAAGCCAAATAAATGTTACATTTGTTCCTTAAGTTATTTCTAAAGTTATATCGATATGTCTAATCTCATTTTATTTCTATTTTATTCATTAAAACAAAAATTACATTATAGTTGTAAAAATGGAGAGAGGACACTTGTATTTAATATTTATTGCAAATTTAAGGATTGTTTTTTTCTTTCTTGTGTTGTTTTTCTTTGTATGTTATGCGGTACCGTTTTCTTTTGACTAAACCCTTTATTTTCTCACCTTTTTTTTCCTCTCAGTCCTCTGATGCCAGACGGAGGCTCTCTGTAGAACAGGCTCCAGTCCCACCACCTGCCAGTACCACCCCGTGCTCTGTGGACACTGCATTTGGGGAGCAGCGTTTGGATACTCCCCCATCCTCACTCGGGGGGCCCTACACACCTGGTTCTTCTTCCTCCTCACAGGGCGGGGGTACTCCTTACACATCACGCTCTGGGACCCCATTTTCCCAGGATTCAGGCTACGCTGGGGCGAGGTTTGTTCTCTTGTTGACATTCACATTTTTTGGTTTGTTTTTTACACCCTGTTCCACATGTAAATAGTTTGAATAATATTGTTTTAGTGTTTTGCAGTCTCACAATCATATAAGTTATTTGTTGTATTTGTGATGTATTACCCCATTGACTATTCTCATACCTATTGGCTGCTTCTGAACATGGGCAAAAAGCCAATATTTTCACTTTTTTTTTTGTTCCTGTGATTTTAGGAATGCAGGTTTTGGTGCGGCTCCTCTGAACACTGGTTACGCTTCGCAAGACATGGTCCCTTCTTCATCCTGCTCTTCCTCTGCAGTGTCCTCCTCGTCAGGGTTCAAGCCTCCGCGTGGGTATGAAGAACCCCATGCACCTCCCGCTCAAGACCCCTCTGTGTACCAGAGAGGCCGGCCAGGATTTCCCCCTCCTTCAGCGCCGTTTCGACCCAACGAGCCCCCGGCCTACCCTCCATATCATAATGCAGGCAGCACGGGCGTGCACGTGCCCCCACACATGCCACCCTCTGCCTCCTTATATGAGTCTCCCCCTGTGGTTGACCGAGAGCGGGACAGAGACAGGGGTCCTAGAGAAAGGGAGCGAGACAGAGACTCTGGGGTGCGATATGGAACTTCACGACGCTCCTCTTATCACCACCAACAGGACGTAAACTCTTCGTCTGCTTCCTCTTCCAAATCCTCCTACCATTCCCATCACTCCCACCACTCCCACCATCCTGAACGTCGCGAGGAGAAAGGGGATGGCAGGCCCTACCGGCGGGACAGCTCTGGGTCTCGCTCTAGTGACCACGGGAGGCACCGGAACCACCACCACTCGCACAACCATCACAGCCGGCGGAGGAGCAGCAGAGACCGTGACAGAGAGCGAGACGGAGACTACGCCAATAGCTCAGACCCTCGTTACTCCACCCACCGTTCCTCCAACAGCCTCTCTCCTCCCCCTTCCTCCACCTCATACGGAGGATACCCTCAATCTAAAGAATTGCCTGCTCACGACACCCCCTCTTCATCCAGACTGGACCCCTCGCCATCCTTCCGTCCGCAGGGCTCAGGGGAAAGAGGCTCTATGGACAATGACTATCGAACCCACTCTCACCACACCCCTCTACCCCCACCACCACCTCCACCACCCCCTCCCCTTCCTCCGGCCTCCGTCATCGCTGCCGCAGTGGCAGAAACGCTCAGCTCGCTGGACTTTGGCCAAACAAGCCCCACGCGAGAAGAGCAATGGACATTACCCAAACGCCGTCCCAGCACCCCTCCCCAACCCCCCCGCACTCCTCCACCCTCCTCTCCTCCTCACGCCTCCATCCCTTCGTCCTCCACCTCTCCATCTTCCACATCCCTCCCTCACCATCTCCCTTCCTCCACAGCCTCCCTTTCTCCACCTCTTCCTCAGCGTGACTCCTCCTCCCCAGAACCTGATTCCACAAACGAGAGCCTTCCGTTCGTTCACCACAGCAGCAGTCTGGACTCTCGTATCGAGATGCTCCTAAAGGAGCAAAAATCAAAGTTCTCCTTCCTTGCCTTGGATGACGAGGAGGAGGACAGGAAAGAGGAAGAGAGGAGAGGGCTGCAGAACGCTGACGGACAGTCGATTAAGCAAAGGGATGGGGATGGAGAAAGGACAAGCCTCAAGAAGCAAAGGGAGTCAGATGGAAACCTGAGGAGAAGAGCAGACAGGGATGGACGACGGAACAGAGGGAAGAGGCCAGGTGCAGGAGGAGGAGGAGGTTGCGAAAGGAAAAGCCCTGCAGAGGTGGATGCTTCCGTCGCTTCTGTTTCTGGCCCATTGTTGAACTCTGTACAGGACCAACTTCTTTTCTCCCAAGAGGAACACTCCCATATGATCTCCGATGTACACAAGACTGTAGGTGCCCACACTCCGCCCACCTACAATGGAGAAGGACAGGTAAGTGACTTTCTTAGATTCTTAAGAAACGAATACTGATGTGGTGTTTGTTTCTGTGCGTTTTAAGATCTTAAAATAAGAGGTGGACTGATCATTTTGTTTTTAAAATTGATTCCCGATTCTGTGTCCTCCTTAAGCCTGCGTTACTTTAGCCAAAATTAGCAGTTTTTGTTTTATTTATTTTTTTATCAAAAACAAAGGAATCTGAATCTGATTACAGCAATATTCGTCTGTCTGTTTTTGATCAGGATGCTCACATAGCGGATACTTAAACTTAGAAATATATGATTGATAGGCAAACAACAGTGTGTGTGTTCTATATAGTATCATAATATTACCACACAGAAGTAGAAGGCTTTATCTTATTGCAGAAATAAAAGCTTGCAATATTTTGTATGTGATTTAACATTTTGAGGAATTTAGCCTGGTAAATCGGGCATTGCTTTATTTCCACCTTTGGTGTGAATCATTTAGGCAGGTGTTAATATTCACACTTGGATGCAGACCAAAACAAAAACATTGAGACCTGATCCCAAACACACTCTGGTGTGAAACTTCACCCTTCTCAAAACCTGTTAAAGCTGACTGCTGTGTCTGTTAGCATTGTGGCTTAATTGTGGTTGAGCTTTGCTGTATGGATCATGGCAAATTGCAATTTTAGGCTTAATAATTTAGATTTCAATTATTATTCCCACATGATGCACAGCAAACAGCAAGATGTTCCCTAAAAAAAGCTAACATTGCAGTTAACCCTCTAAATTGCCAGTGCCGGCTGTTGGAATCGCAGCTAACCTGCTTCAAACTGGTTGAGGCATTTTGGTTTATTTGGCAGATCCCTGCTGTTAGCATAGTCCCTATTAGTCAGTGTAAAAAAAGAGTGCTGCATCCAGCAGTAGACACACAAAAAATATTATACTCTTTTTGAGCTCTTTCACTTTTACCTGGAAGTACTGTAATTCTAAAAGATGACATGATTTATTTATTTTTTTTGTCCAAGATGCTAAATTTTGCATGTGCACATTGCAGGATGAGCAGGGGCACAAACAAAAAGCAAACTAAGGCTACGTCTTACCTAAGAAAAAAGAAATATATACTGCTTTTATTGTCCATGACATATCTAGCAAAAACAGATTTATATCTGACCAGTACTGTTTGTTTCAATTCAATTGTTGATACACAGTGTGTATTATTATTATTATGTTGGGTCATATGTTTAAAGCCTCACTAGGTAGGATTTCCGGTGCTCTCGTATCTGTGCCGGGCTCCTCTGAGTTCAAACCAGACTCTGTAAGTTTTCCGAGGCGGCCGCAACCAACGCTCGCAAGAACTGCGCCCTGCTTTCCGACCTTTAGTTCTAATTAAACATTTATTACACTCTGCAACTGTAGGGGGAGCCCACGAGCACAAAATCTCAATCCTACCTAGTGGAGCTTTAACATTTTCTAAAACTAAATTTTCTCACAAATTTGATGTCAGAACAACAAAATATCACTTTTTTTTCTCCAATTTTATGAATCCCGTTTACGGTTTCCCTCTAGTACAGATATTCAGAGCATCAGACAGCTCGGAATAGTTGTTTTTGACAAACTAATCTGAGTACTGATGATACAAACCTGTGTCTGAGAGTTTTAGTTAGTAATTTTAGCTAACAGACCAACTGCTAACACTACACAGCACAGTGGTTAGCCTATTAACTAACATTACCAGTGTAACAACACAACATAGCATTAGCTAGCAGGCTACCCACTAAGGGACTAACCGCAAATCACACACACCCAGAGCCTAAAGCTTCAAACCTGCGCACACAGTCGAGATAATAACGCCTTGCAGACTCCTATATCCAAGTTTAGTAGATTTGCCTAAATTTACAACTACAGTCGAGCTGTTTCCACCTGTTTTGATGCATTTGCCTTCTTGTTTAGAACCTGTACTGTACTGTGTCAGCATCTCAAATGTTTCCTATTTTCTCACTCCTCCAGCCATCTCCTCATTCCTCTGGGGAAGACATGGAGATATCGGAAGAAGAAGATAATGGCGCTGCCATCTCCGCGGTGATGCCGCATCTTGTTGCTGCCTCTTCGTCCTCTTCGCCCACGACCACGTCACAAATGATCCTTCCCTCACAGACCTCAGACCCCTCCGCAAGTCCTCCCCCAGACAGCACACAGCACTTCGGCTCAAACATGCCTCCTCCACCCATCCCCTCTTACCCTCCCCACCTGCCCCCTCCACCACCTCCTGGCTTCTCCCTTCAGCCTCCTCCACCTCCTGGCATTCCTCCTCCACTGCCCCACATGGAGCTGCATCCGGAATATCCACCTCAGATTTCGCACCACATGTACGATTACGCCAACTCTATGGAGTTGATGAGCCAGTACAGTGGCATGTCCTTCCAGATGCAGACCCAGATGCTCAGTCGCTTGCACCAGATGAGGATTGCATCGAGCAATGGTTCCGAAGTGCCCCACGGAGAACACCCGCCAGCTTCTGAATACCAACAATCTTATCACCTTCATTCAGTGACCCATCCCCATGCACCACCTCCTCCACACCCTCATCACCCATACATGGACCAAGACGGTACTGCAGGCAACCACTATGACCAGGACCACCGCTATATGCCCCCTCACATGCAGTATCCATACCCAGATCCGCATGCCGCCCAGTTACCACCTCCTCACCACAATCCCATCCCTCCCCAGCACTCTACCTGGCCCCAACATGTCCTCCCTCAGCACTACCCCTCCCCTTACCCCATGCCAGCCTATGGCACAGCACCGGCTGTGGAAGAAGAGCATTACGGGGAAACAGGGAACCAAATGGGCATGATGGACCAGAACCCCCACGAAGCTGTAGTTCAGCAAGTACTTACACTTCTTATTGAGGAGATGAAGAACATCATGCAGAGGGACTTGAACCGCAAGATGGTAGAAAACGTGGCCTTTGGCACTTTTGATGAGTGGTGGGAGCGTAAAGAGAGAAAGGCTAAGGTAAGCGCCTTTTGTGCTTCAAAATGGAACCACATGACTCTAGGGATCACTGTTAGGCCAGGTGGTCCAGTCTTGAGAGTTAATAGTTGTATTGGTGTTATATTTGTGTCATGTATTCACTTAAACATAAATAGTTATATTAAAAATGGAGTAAAAGGTAGGAGTAGGAATCTCTAGGCACTTTATGATTCGATTACGATTCTACGATGCAATTACAAAACGATTATCTATACGTCTTCATGCATCTTTATCTTCTATATTGGATTTAGTGCTGGGCAGTATGACCAAAAATTTATATCGCTGTATTTTTGCAAGATTCTGATGGTTTCGCGGTATATCACAGTATTTTTAGTATTATTATTGTTTTTTTTTTTTTTTGTATGACTGGGCTTTTATATAGGTTTGTGACTTACTGTACTGTGAGTACATGTAATATAAAACACTTAAGGGTTTCAATTAAGACTTTGATTACTGTTAGGTTTACTTTGCCCCGCAAAATTACACTTCATTAACAGAAAAACAACTAAAGAATGCAAACAATAGACCTCAAGAGATGCGCCTCTTTAACATGGTAAACTTTACAAAACTATATATTTTAAATAGTTCAAGCCTTTCATAGTTGAAATTAAGTTCGGTAGCTACAGTATTAATATATATAAACAGGGCTGTAGTACTGCTCACCTTAAGTTTTAGGGAGTTTTATCACTTGCTGAATAAATGATTCTGTACTCAGGACCGTTTCTGGGCTCGTCTGTGGGGTAAAGTGCTGTTCTCAGGCAGTTTATTGTTCTGCATAGAGCTAACCTGCTTGTTAGGCTAACTGGCTAGCGAGCTGTCCCAGCGTGCTTCTTTGGCGGTGCTGTTCTACGCAGCTCTCCGCAGCACCTCTAGTAGTATGGCGGTATAAAAAATGCATACCGGTTATATCTTCCCCTACGGTATACCGTATGAACTTGTATACTGCCCAGCTCTAATTGTCTATTTTTTTCTTGTTGCTTGATTACTTGGTACTTTTAAAGTAATGAGCCATAATGAATCTGCTTTTTTATAGGCTCTTTGACACTTTTTCTTTATTTACTTGGTACAACAAATGTTTTTAAATCAAATAATAATACAAAAAGCTAGGATTAAGGATGTGGACCCCTTGTATGCTTGTAAAATTCCATGTTGTAAAGTATTTATATCATTTGATCTCACATTTCACATGACCTTCCAAGTTTGTGTATTGTGCGTGTGTTTGCGGCCACTCATGCTGTCACACTGGCCGGTTAGCAAACACTCAAATCCGGCAAGATACATGTGCTGAAGATTCTCAGGCTCTCAAAACTACGCTGAGATATTATAACACAAGAAAAATGTTGTAGTCTGCCAGGCCTAAACCACACTACACTATTATTAATGTCTAGTCCTAAACATCCAGGGAAATACCAGCATTTAAAATAAATTGTTCTCCTAAACTTATTTTAAGGTTGACAGGTCTGCAGTAAGAAATCTATTTTGCAAATTCTGCTGTGTGAAAAGCACTTAAATGGAAGGGAAAGTGCTTAGAGTTCAGATTGTCTGCCTGAACCCGAGCCTGACTGACCTGATGCCCGAATTTGGGCCGGCGAGAATTCTCACCACTTTCCTGGTGCGCTGTCGGTTGCCTGACGAAAATGGTCTGTGGCGCGATGTAGAACTATGTTCAGCGTAACAAATCACACTGTGATTTTTGTGCTGATCCAAAAGTTACAGCTCATCCGCGCGTTTAAACATCCGCAGGTGGATGCAGATAAATGTCAGCAAATAAATTGCATTCGTTTTCCTACAGGACAAACCGTTCAAACATGCAGATGAGCTCTCCGCACCTGATTAAAAAATCACAGTGTCTGTCTGGCTTAAAATAGTAAGATAAAGGTATTAAATGAATGAGTCAACATTCATTGAAAAGACCAGTGAGACATTATGTATGCTAAATAACAAGGAGGCTAGCAACAATCTAGCTAATAAGCTAATAACAACATTTGATAAAAACAGAAAATAGATATGTAATAGGAAAATAACCAACTAAACTAAGCTCAAAATGCTAAAAGAAAAATAATCAAACGAATTCTAAAAGATCAAAAAGAAATAGTGAACACACAGATGTACATGAATAATTGATGAAATTACTGTAGAAACAATAAGGATGATAGAAGGTAAGTAGCACGATAAACACTTTTCTGTCGTCCCTACAATATTTATAGTCATATTGCACAGCACTAGGTTTAAGTGATGCTGATTGTGTTTCAAGGTCAAACTAGGGTTGTCTGAGTCTTAAATGAATGTAATGTGTTCATTCAGTTTCTTATGATCTCTCTTTGTCTGTTCTTAGCCATTCCAGACAGCTATGCGAAGTGTTTCAGTGGTGCGAGAGGATGAGAAGAAGGAAGAGAAGACGAGCAGTCGGCCACGCGAGCCTCTCATGTCTCTGGTGGATTGGGCGAAGAGTGGAGGCGTGGAGGGCTTTGCATTGCGGGGGGCTCTGCGACTACCGTCTTTTAAGGTACTTTTCCGGTGCAAGTAGATGTACTACTCCCATTTGAGACGCAGTAAATGTGCCATGTCGTAAACAATATGTTTCTGAGTTACTTAGAGAGAAACCTTTCACTCTGCTGCCAATCATGTTAACACACACACACCCCCCACACACCATGCTTATAAATGAACATAATCTGACATGCCCAACTCACAATTTTTTGTTCAAATTAAATTAAAAGAAATCTGGGTCATATTTTTTTGTCGTCATCACAAGGGCTCCATATATCTTAAAGTGGCAGTCCGTATTATTTTTTTTCTAAACTAAAAGCAGAAGTATTTCTGAGTGGAGAAGGAACAAAATATTGTGTTTAATGGTACCAGTGTGCTTAAACAACCATCCCTGCTAAGTCTAATATATTCATTCTAAAAACTGGCTTTTCGGGTTGCTTTTCACGGGAGTTATCCTGGCCATGTCACGTGTCTTTACATACTTACGTCACATGTACACCCTCTGATAGAGGATCCGGCTCAGTTTTACTGAATGCGAGCGGCTGGTGGAGCAATGGAGACTTCTGAAGCACTTTCTCTCTCTCTCTGACAAAACATAACCTGGAATCGGATTCATCCGCTCTCAGAGGCGACCACATCAAAGCCCTGAGAGAGCACAATTGGAGAGAGCATGATTTCTCCAGGTGGGAAAATGGGGCTCTCTCTCCCCACAACACTCCTTGGGTGATGTCGATCAGCACAAGGCATCTGTGAGCTGATGTATCGGAACCGAGTTGCTGCGCTTTCCTCCGAGTGCTCTGTGATGCTACTCAGCAATGCTGCATCAGCAGCAGTTGGAAAAGAGGCAGTGGCTGACTTTACATGTATCGAAGGAGGCATGTGCTAGTCTTCACCATCCTGGTGTTGGGGCATCAATAGTGATTGGGGGGAGATCTAATGAGTGGGTTGGGTAATTGGCCTTGTTAATTGGGGAGGAAATGAGATAATAAGAAAAATGAGAAATAAATTAGAAATAAAAAAGCACTGTATATTGAAATGCTGGGGGTGAATGGAGGTGAGCCATTCAACAAAAGTATGTACACCATATTTCACTAAACCAAGTCCATTTCACACTTTAATTGATCCAATTCCAGATTTATTCAGGACTCATATTATGGGATAGAAACTCCTACCATCGTGTTGTATGACTTTTGATGTATCACATGGAAGCTAAAGGAATCTGCACTCACAATGAAGATATGCATGTGGGGTTTCCTGCATAGAATGTGGATCTGATATCTTTCTAGCCAGAAACTACCGGTAAGAATTATCACCACCCCCACTGCACTCTCTATTATGGGTGTCAATGGTTCTTTATGTGCTCAATGCCTGCCAGTGTTCAGTTTCACTCACAAGATAACACCTCACAAGTTACACAGGTTTAGAAGCCATCCCCTGAGGTAGCACTTAATGATCAATGTGTAGACTGCTGTTACATTATTTTTGTCATGTGTTATGAGAAAAGCTGTCTGTTGTTTAAGAGCTGGAAGTAGCTGTACGAGTCTCTGCTGGCAAGAGTGACTCATGTGTGTGGGTGTTTATTTTCCAGGTGAAAAGGAAAGAACCTCAGGAGCTTGCAGAGGACGTGTCACTGAAAAGAGCCAGACCTTCCACCCCACCGGATGAGGAGGATGAAGGTGAATTTCTCTTGTCTCTTTTCAGGCCTGGCCTGAAAGTACACTATTTTTTGCACTGTAAGGCGCACCGGATTCTAAGGCACATTATCAATAAACAACTGTTTTCTGGTCTATTTTCATACATAAGGCCCACCGGATTATAAAGCTCATTTAATGTGACAGTAGTAACTAGTAGGAGGAACAGGGATGGTGACATGTTTTCCTTATGAAATCAGACCTGACTTAAGCTAAGTTAAGTAAACAAAATTTTAAAGGAATTCTTTAAAAAAGAAAAAAAGAAAAAGCATTTCATACGAGTTTGACGTTTAGCAGTTAATTTTACAAAAAATCTTTAATAAGAAAGAAAAAAAAGCATTCCATACAAGTCTGACTGTTAGCAGCTAATTTTACAAATATTTTTTAAAAAGAAAGAAAAAAAGCATTTTAGACGAGTCTGACAGTTAGCAGCTAATACTGGCGAACTTCACTGAAACTCCTGTATAACGCTGTACTTCAGCAAAGTGGCTTTACTGCTGCTTACAACCTGACTGGTAAAATTCATATATAAGACATACTGGATTAAAAGGTGCCCTGTCCATTTTGGGGAAAATTAAAGGCTTTTATAGTGCGAAAAATACGGTATCTTCAGTAATGAGTGACTGGACCCCTGCATGCTGTACTGTATACAAACAAATTATGGACCTTAGACCTTAAAATAGTTGCTCTTGTCACTTTAACCTATGCACTATGCTTGTATCAAGTATATCACATACATACAACTGTCAGAGACCACATAATTAAAATATGTGTGGGGTTTAAGGCAATGGTGTGACAGTTTAGGCGTGCTGTTTGCACAGTGTTGCAGAACCTGGTATCTGTAAGCCTTCCTTCATTGTTGGCTGCAAAAGCCTCCTAGCTCTATAGTGCAACGCTATTTAAGCAAGTGCAAACATCTAGGCATATATATATATATATATATATATATATATATATATATATATATATATATATATTAATATTAGTGAAAAAGGTTATGCAGAAACATTGCATACATGTTTAGCTGAGCTGCAGCTTTAAAATGCATTATTTTATATCAAGTGTGCAATTATGGACACTTTGGTGTGAGCGTGTTTCTTCTCTGTTAACCTGAGCTTCTTTTTTATCTTCTTTCAGATTCATACCAGGGTAAAGGCTCTGATGCTCCAGTCCGTCCAGAGGAGAGTCGGGCACCTGACCGAGGGGGCACTCGGAGGAGGAAGAGGGCCAAGGCTCGTAAACCTTACGATCTGGATAGTGAAGGAGAGGAAACATCAGATGAATCTTCTTCTGAAAAGGTGATTTTCTGAATGTGTGGTTCTTTGTGTCACTCATTGTTTGTTTATTTAATTTATCTACACACATTGTCGCTGTGCTATAGGCTCTCAGGCGCTCTGGCTGTGTTTTACACGCTCACTCTGTCTCTATATCGATCGCTCTCTGTATCTCACCCACTTGTGTTTAAAAAATGGTCATTTTAATAAATTGAATCATGTAATATAATAATAAATATAATTTAAGTTTGCCCATCTTTATTTAAATACCCATTAATAAATGCATAAGAACTGAATCTGAAAGGTCACAGTTTTCACATACATGCACTGTTTGATATTTTTCACTCTTTTTTCAATGTATTTGTTTGTAAATAAAACAAATACCTTTTTAATATATAACTTCCATGAAAGTGTTGAGCAACCAATCATCAATTAAAAAGCACATGCTAGTACTCTGAGAACTTTTACAAACATTTATTAAATAATGGTTTTGTCAAAATGATAGAAATTATATTCCTAGCAATGGCATATTTGTTTCAAAGAGGCTTCTTAAATAGCTTTATAATTTGTGAATGCAAAGACCCATGCTGATTTTCATTGAAAATTAACTACTTCTGTGAATTGTACTAAAAAAAAAAAAGACATGAATGAATAAGTGTTTTGCTTGAAGTGGACACTAGGTGGCAGCAGTGCTCTTTGTGTGATAGTTATGTTAGACTATTAGAGACTTGACATGATCTTAATGATGATGATACTTTAACGTAAAGGACTGTCAGTAATGTGCGATTATGTGCTTTATTTCTATTCAAGGAGGATGAAGAAGACAGTGACAAAGAGTCAGAGGGTGAGCAGATTTTTTTATGTTTATTATCCGTTATTTTTATGTCGTCAAGTATTTATTTATTTATTTATTTTTACAATTTGTGAATGTTCTTTCTATTTTTATTGCCTAACCAGATGAAGCCCTCAGTGCGGACAGTGACGATGAGAGCATCTCTTCTTCATCCGAGAGTTCCTCATCCTCCTCTTCATCCTCGTCTTCATCATCTTCATCCTCAGAAGATGAAGATGAGGAAGAAGCTGGGCGAGCAGAGGAGGAGAGTGAAGGATTGGATACAATGGACGAGTCTACGATGGATAGCGTGGCTGTGGACACAGAAAAAGTGGAAGAGAAGTATGCACCTTTTTCGATTGACATCTTTATTTTATTTTATGTATAACTTTGTTTTATAACTGCATGCATCGCCACTAACAGATGTACAAAACATCAATCAAAACAGAGATCAGATGGATTTTGTTGATTATATCCAAGGAAAGAATGAACTGACAGCTGAATTGACACTAATTTATTTCTCACAGGGAAAAGGCAAAAGCTGACCAATCATCTGCTGTGGCTGCTGTGGAGGTTAAACCAGGTAAGCCAAAGAACCTCATTCACGCGACTGGATTTTTAAAAAATGAACTTTCTGGAAAAACCCTCTTCCTCTTTTTCTCTTAATATTTTGTGTTTTTTATTTCTTGTCACAGAAGAAAAGACGACCGTCGCAGAACCTGCGGATCAGCGACTGCCATCTCCGCCGTGTCCTCGCCCTTCCTCTCCCATCCTGCCTCCTCTCAAGAAGCGGCGCAAGACCGTGTCCTTCTCCATGGAGGAGAACGAGGTCAAACCAACACCAGAGCCTGGTGCTGTGCCACTGTCTCCACCTGCAACTCCAACTCCCTCACAGTCTCTCCTCCTTTCTCCTGTCAAATCTCAGCCTCCTGATGTGCTCACTGCCACCTCTCCTTCAACCACACCCACTTCTGCTGCCCTGCCCACGTCATCCAAACCTCTTCCAATGCTCCGCCCCTTCGCCTCACACCCAGGCGAGGGGAGCACCCTGCCGCAGTCCCCCACTTCAGTTCTCACCGTCCCTCCTCCTGTGCGCTCCCTTCGGTCGGAGGAGCCCAGAAAAAGTCCAGGCCCCCCTCAGTCCCCACAGACGCCCCCTTCAAAGTCCCCCTCCAAACGTGGAGCAGGCAAAGACTCTCCCAAAACACCTGCTGCTCCAGTTTGCCTTACAGTCCAGAACTTACCTCTGGACCATGCTTCTCTGGTCAAAACTGCTTACAAGGAGCCAGCCCCTCTCCCAACCACCCCCACGCAGAAGGGTCGCCCTCGAGGTCGTGCAAGAACACCCAGCCAGTCGGCTTCCACCCCTCCCCACAGTTCCTCTTTGTACCCTGTGTTGCAGGAGGAGGATGAGGATGATGAAGAGGAACAGTTGGAGCAGAGGTTAAGACTGAGGGAGCAGGTAGGAGCGTCCAGCTTGCTACAGCTGGCCACCGCATCCACTCCCGACCTGTCTGTGCTGGCCGATGTAGCGTTAAAGATGGACCCTGACGCGGACATCGATTCCGAGGAAACGGAAACCTCAGACGAGGCTGAGGAACACAAGCTGGAGGAGGAAGAGGGGGATTTATTTGCTCCTCATCCTCGACTCCGTCAGTTGGACCCGGAAGGCATGTTCATCCTGCAGGAACACAACTACTCCAAATACCTAGCTCTCCTCCCTCACTCTCCTCTCTCTTCTGCACAAAAGAGGACAAAACAGGACTCCACCGTCCTCCTCCCCGCGGACCTCAACCAGCACGGTGTGCAGGAGGCTCCGGAGGAGGTTATCGGAGATGCTCAGGCAGGCAAGGGGGAAGCAGTCGAACTTTACGGTGGCCTTGTGTCCGAGGGCGCAGATTGGGCTGAGGCGCCGTTCCACAGCCCTTCGTCCAAAAAGAAAGGGTCACTTAAGAAATTGGAGGAGCTGGAGAAAGCAAAGAGTAAAAAGAGGACTAAAAAAGACAAAGAGAATGTGGATGTACAGCTTCCCAAGCGCCAAAAGGAGGAACATGGCAAAAAACAGAGGAAGGGGAAGTTAGAGGTGTGTATCTCTCTATCAGTCAGTCTGTCTGTGGAGTTTCGTCACAACGTGCATTTGCTTGAGTTTTTCTTGAGGTTTTAATTTTCATGAGACACAAATAATGCAAAGGAAATCACTCAACTTCTCACGACGTCTGGTTAAGTTCTTTTATTTTTTCATGCAGATTTCCTCATTTTAATTTACAAGAACTTGGTGGTCAGGCTAAGAGTCTGTGTAAGATTGACATGCTGTCTGTTCCAGTTCCACTTTTCTTTAATTGTTTGGGTGGACAAATTCAACATTCTTGCCTCCAAAAACAAAAGCTCTTAAAACAGCATCAATAGAGGATTTTTGAGCCTGGTGAGGCAGCAGGACTTGATTGAATGAGTGGTCAGATGTGCTCTAGGGCTGCAGCGTTTAGTCGATATAATTGACAATGTTGATAAATTCAATGTGTCATTGTTGACTAATCGTTAATTTGTAACAGTACTTCATTTCACAAAGTGCTGGGGACAGAATCGCAATGGGAGATGGGTAAATGGCTCACATAGTTAACATTCAAATCAGTTTGTGTCTCCAAAAGTGCCCAAACACAGCAGTTTACATATTTATTCACTAAAGATTATTACTTTTCATGTTTAAACAACATCTAAACATTTAAATTTCATGTTCAGTTGTTTTTATTGTTTTTAGAGATGGAGAACATGGCAGAAATAATTGCTGACTAATCGATGAATTGAAAAAATAATCATAAGATATGCAACCCTATTGTGCTCAGGTTTGTTTGAAATGAAAACCTGCAGCAATACTCAATCACCTCAATGTGGTGTCAACTTAGTAACATTTCATGTTAAATGAGTGAAATATTTTATTTTGATTAAAAATAGATTAAAAAAAATGACATTATTAGTAGGCCAGTAGCGAGCTAAATATCTAAATTACTTCGTGTTTTATCAGTCTCAGTTTTTCTGGGGCATCTACAGAAAATAATACCAGTGCAGTGGTATGATATAAGCACACTGTGGCAGTAGATGAGGGATTTTGATTGTTTGTAGTTTGAGTAATAAACAAAACATATTTCCATTTTATTATACAATAGACAGGGTGAGTCAAAAGTTGCAGAACCCCCCCATTTATTTCACAAACAAAATATGGTGGCTATCAAGATTGTGGCCATGTTTCAGAAATAGCCTAAAAGATCACCCTCACCCATTACTTACTTGTTTTTTTTTTCAGATTATATATGATATACCTCCCCCCCCCCGCCCCCCCAAAAAAGTAACCACACAAAAGACAAATTTCTTATTAACCGTTGAATTAACAACACTATATTTTTTTATATATTTCTCCTTTGATTAAAAAATGTGTGCAAATTGTTCAGAACAGGGGGTGCAGGATCAGGATTGAGAAACAGACTCAACGCTAATGCTAAGCAGTGGTTGCTTGTTAAAAAAAAGCACACCACTTTGGGTTTGTACTGTAAGGAGCTCTGTTTTGGTTCATTAGGAGTTTGGGAAAACTTCAAACTGTATTTGCACAAAAGCTCATCCAAGCTTCTAACATACAAACCTACCCTGCATTTTAGATTAGTATTAGATTAGGCCCGTCTCGCTTTTTGTCTCGCTGTTTGGACTGTGGATTGTTTGAGAAATAAATCTTGCCAAAAACAGTAATGGGTAGTATGAGTGATGAGGCTTCTGTTGTGTATTACCAGTGCAATTTTGTATTACAACTGAATGTATCTTTAATATTTTGTGTTTTGACAGTGATTCAAACAAAGACTTTTGTCTTGCCAGGTTCTGTCTGTCTATTAGAGCATGAAAGACAGTCAGATGGGCAGGTCAAGGAACTCTTGGACGTTTTATTACCATTATTTCCTCAAACATCCCTAATTCTCTTACCTGACGCTGTCGTTGCTTATATCTGTTCTCTCCTCTTCTCTCCTCTTCTCTCCTCTTTGCCATCAGGACCCGGAGATGGACGTTGACGTGGAGGAGCTGGAATCAGGCGAACTGTCCAGCTCCAGCTCTGACTCAGCCGACTCCGACTTTGGTTTGGAGGAGTCGGTTGAGCGTGAAGAAGTGAGGAAGAGTGAACGACTCTTCCTTCAGGATGCTGGCGTAACCCCGTCCACCCAAAGGAAGCCCAAACGAGCCCCTGTTTCACCCTCTACACCGGAGAAGCTGATCTCCTTCGATCAGCGCAGCGAGTTTGAGCAGATGACCATACTCTATGACATCTGGAACGCTGGCCTGGACCACGAGGACATGAGTCTGTTGATGAACACCTATGAGAAGCTTCTGCAGAACGACCACAACACAGACTGGCTCAATGACACACACTGGGTCCCTCACCCTAATATCCTTTTTTCCAGAGTATTTGGGATGGCCACATGGGGGGGATAGAGAGCAGGATATGAAAGTAGTGCTAGTAGTGAAAAGCACAGAGGAGTGATTTCTGAGGGTTTTCTACAGCTTTTTGAAAATGTTCTATTTATGTTTAAAAAAAATATATACATTTTATCTCATTGATTCCTTTCTTTTAAATCTGAAGCTGTAATATTCCTGAGTTTAGAGGAATTATTGGTATCAGTGTCTAATATATTACCATAGTTTTTGCACTGTAAGGCACCCTTAAAATCCTTTAATTTTTCCAAAAATCATCAGTGCGCCTTATAATCCAGTGTGCCTTATGCATGAATTTTACCAGTTGGGTTGTAAGAAGCAGTAAAGCCACTCCAGTGAAGTGCAGAGTTACACAGGAGTTTCAGTTTAGCCCGAGGCTGGACCAGTATTTGCATTAGCCGCTAACCTCACTAAGCGCTAGCTTTTTTGTCGTTTTGAGGTGAGTATTATTGGCCTGCTGCCAACCCTGGCTAGTACTGCTGCAGCAGCGTTAGCATTAGCTGCAAAGCACTAGCACTTTTGCTGTGCTGAGCATTATCGGTCTGTAGCCTGCACACTTACCAAGCTAAACAAGCTATGTGGGAAGGACTGCTAGCTAATATTGTCCTGGCTTACAGGAACACTCAGGGTTCCTCAGTGTAGCAATGTCGGGTGGCGTTTACCCGCTAATTTAGCCGATAATGCTAATAATGCTGTACCTAGCCTTAGTGGAAATCTGAAAATCTAAGATTACTGTAAACAAACGGAAGCACTTTACTCACTTAAACAGTTTTCAGAAGCTAAATCTGTGTAGATTAACCTCCAGAGCTTTGACTTTGAAAAAAGTGTTTTACAGTTTTGTTTACTTAGCTTAGCTTTACTTTAGCTTTTAACTTAGTTACCACCACCGAGAGGCGAGACCTGCTGATTTAGAAGGAAAACATGGCGACACTCCTGATCCTTAGTAGTGTCGCACAGATTTTATTTACGTAATCTGTATTAAAGGACTCTTCCACATGCAGTTACATATTCTTACCAGAGAGGGCTCGCTTCCCAAATCCCCAAAACTTTCCGACTGTGCCTTTAAGCATTTTTCTGTACTTAAGTCTCTTTTTATGATGTTTTGCATGTTAAGCTTCTCCTTATTAAGTTTTCGATCCTTAACCCACGTCTGCACTGACCAACATCCCGAACCCGCGGCGTAAGAAGAAGACCCCGGATGGACAGCTCAGAGAGCACGTCACAGGCTGCGCCCGAAGTGAGGGATACTACGCCATCAGCCGCAAGGAGAAGGACGTCTATCTGGACCTGGACCTCCCTGAGGCCGTGCAGGAAGCTGTGGACTTCGAAACTGCGGTATTTTACTGACACAGGATTTTACATGATGCTGTTGCGATGCTGTTGCTAAGTGTTTGCTTGATGATTGCTGTGATGTGGCTTAGTGTTTGCTAGGTTGTGATAAAGTAACGGTAGATGAGTTCTGTTCTGTTGCTAGTTGATTGCTATGGTATTCCATGGACTTGCTATGTTGCCACCAGGTGGTTGCTGGGGTGTTAAGTGGTTGCAAGATTACGATATCCCATGTGGTCCCTATGGCTTTGTTAGTGTTTAAAGGGGGTTGCTATTGCATGCTGTTTCTGTACTGTTGCTAGGTAGTTGCTGTGTTGTGCAAAATGGTTGTTGTGATGCTGCTAAGAAGGTTGCTGTTTTATGCCATTTTTTGCTATGTTTTACTAGGGTTTCTAGATAAGTGCTTTTGCAATGTGGTACATATGGTAGCTATGGTAACTATGACATTGCCTAGTGGTTATTGATCATGTTGTTTCTATACTGTTGCTATGTGGTTGCTGTGGTGTTGAGTGTTTTCACTATTATGTTTGCTGTGGTTTTGTTATATTATGTATGTGTTTCAAGATGGTTGCTATAGTATTGCATGCTGTTTCTGTACTGTTGCTTGGCGGTTACTGTGTTGTGCATAGTGGTTGCTGTGATGTTGCTAAGAAGATTGCTGTTTTATTCCCACTGGTTCCTATGGTTTTGCCACGTGATTGCTAGTTATGTGATTTTTATGGTTTTTATGGAGTGGTTCCTATGGTGTTGCTTAGTGGTTGGTAAATGGATGATGTAGTGTTGCAAGGTGGTGTTACTTAGTATTTGCTAGGTGTTTGCTATAGTGTTTCTAGGTGATTTCTGTGGTATCACAGTGGTGACTGTGTTGCTGCTGGGTGGTTGCTGTGGTGTTGAGTGTTTCCAATATTACTATATCCCATGTGGTTGCTATGGATTTGTTAGATCCTGTAGTGTTTCAAGGTGGTTGCTTTAGTATTGCATGCTGTTTCTATACTGTTGCTAGGTGGTTGCTGTGGTGGTGAGTGCTTGCAATATTACGATATCCCACGTGGTTGCTATGGTTTTGTTGGGTCATGTGTTTTAAGGTATATGCATGCTGTTTTTATACTGTTGCTAGGTTGTTGCTGTGCTGTGCTATGTGATTGCTGTGATACAGCTTAGACGGTTGCTATTTTATTCCCACTGGTTGCTGGGGTCTTGCCAAGTGGTTGCTAGACAAGTGCCTTTTTTGAAGGTGATTTGCAAGGTGTTGCATATGGTATCCTGATTTGTTACTATGGCGTCTAGTGTTGCAAGGTGGTTTCTATATGTTGCATAATAATTTCTAGGGTTTGCTTTATGCATAACAAAAACAATAATTAGTTTATAGCTTAATAATAGTTTATTATTTTAAATATTACTTTAAAGTAGAACACAGAATTTTAATTATGCTAATTTCTGTACATTGACATTGGGGGGTGGACTGAACTTCAGACACTGATACTGATACAAAATGAAAATACAGTGAGTTTTTTTTTTTTGTAATTACATCAGTATATAGTATATAGTATAAGTTTGAATTTCAGTTGATCCTAATTATTTTTCTTCAAGCAGAATTTAGCTCAGCACTAATATACTAATTTGCACACTCCTCCTTTTTCTCGCAGGGATCAAACCGTCTGCTGTCTGAGAGGCGCTCTGAACAGAGGCGTCTCCTCAGCGCTATCGGAACGCCGGCGGTGATGGACTCAGACCTGTTAAAACTGAACCAGCTCAAGGTAAAATCTCCTGCTCTGGCCTTGACTGTTTATCAGACTATTGAGATTACGGCAGCTTTACTGCTCTTGCATTATTCTTGTATCAGTAGAAGATGATGACGTAATCAGCTGTTGAATGGAAGGTTGTTCCTCCCTGCAAACCCATTTTACCTAATGGTGATCATCTGTTTCACTGTTAATTATGAACTGACTGACCTTGTTAGGGCTGTACCCGACACAGAATTTGGCCAGTTGGAAATGCGTTCATGTCTCCAGTCAGTCAATTCTACTATTCCTTTATGTTTTTCCCCATATAGATTATCAAGCAATCAGTAAATCATTTGGAAACATTTTATTTCTGATGTTGTCCACATTGAGAGAATCTGCAAAGTCACAGAAACTTTTTTTTGAGTATTATTTAAAAATCCCCAAAAGAGGTATATGGAGTAGGGTCTGCCTTGCAGACTAATCTAATTATTATGTCAGGAAACACATGTGTTTATATTAATGTCCACCAGATTAAGAAACTGAATCAAAAGCCCAAATGGAGACAATATTTTTAGCATTTAAAAATCGAGACGCCTTTGGTGAATGACCAGATTTATAGCCTTAATAAATTACAGGCAAAATTTAGCCATACAACAGCATGCATGTATTTGTTTAAAATCTTAAAATCTTACAGCCTTTTTTTATAATAATATTAGGTCACAATTTCCTCATTTTAGACAGATTAATTAGGTCTTAAACGATAGATTATGCTGTCAGACTCTTGCTTTGCTGCTGGCCTGTGTGAGTCAACTCACCAGCAGAATTTTGTTTGTTTTGTTAGGATTCTCATTTTTTCTGCTAATTTCTAACCTTTTTCATTCTTATGATGCTTGAAACTGTTTATAGCTTCCCGTTCAACCACAAAGTACCTGCATTTGTGTTAATGTGAATGCAAGCATGTAGATCTGCTATATTTTTAAAATATTTTGGGTATTAATTTTGAAGAAAAAAAACAGATAAATGTTTAAATGTTTAATAGCATCTATCTGTTTTTGTCTGTTTTGTAAAAACAAAAAGGCTGTTGACTGATGCGTCTTTAACAGATGATTCAACACAATGTTCTAAATTTGCAGGATACAGAGACCCTAAACTGTCTTTTGCATAAAAAAAGCACCTCAGACTTATGATCTAATTGCCATGAATAGAAAGCCGTGCCTTACCCAACCCCACTCTTTCTGTAGGCTGAAGTGGGGTTTGTGTATGCGCGTATGTTTATGCTGGAAATCATGCTCGACTTCCCCTGAACTTTCAGCATTCTCCTCCTTATTGTTAAACAGTGAATGCCTGTTGATTTGCTCTATTGTTGATTTGTTTTGTTGGTGTGCATTATAAGACGTCAGAGTTTCTATACTTTCAAACTGCATATAGTTATCTCTAGCATTTTATCTTTCTCTGTTCATCTGACTCTCTTACAACCTGTCTCTGTATTGTTAACACGGGGGGGGGGGTCATTCTGAGGGAGAGCGATGTAATGGTGGTTGTGTGAATACGGAGAAGTAAAGTTTGGAGTTCGTTTAAAACGCGTGTCGTCTTTGTTCACTAACATTGGTAGCAGAGGATGGCGGCCTCCGTTTGATGAAAACAAGTCGGATTATGAAAGTTGGAAGAATGAAATCAAGATCTGGAAGCTAGTTACTGAGCTGGACCAGAGGAAACAGGCGCTAGCAGTAACCCTGTCTCTAACTGGAAAAGCGAGGACTATAGCACTGGAAATATCCGCGGAGGATTTGAACAAAGACAATGGATTAACAACGCTTTTGCAGAAATTGGACACGGTGTACTTGAAAGAGGAGAAAGACCGTCAGTACGATGCTCATACGGAGTTCGACAACATCAGAAGAGATAGCAACGTTACCATGATGGATTACATTGTTGAATTCGAACGGGTATACAACAAAATGAGTAAGTTGAAAATGAAACTACCCGATGCTGTTCTCGCATTTAAATTACTTGATACTGCTGGACTTACAGTTAAAGACAAACAATTAGCGCTTACCGCTTGCTCTGATGTAACATTCAGTAGCATGAAATCAGCCTTGAAAAGGATATTTGGCGATAATTCACCGCCAGCTGGTGCTAGTGCATCAGCTGATCCTGACTGTGCGTACTTCACAAGATTTACTGGAAAAAAGGACAAGTCAAGCTCTCAAAGTCAAACTGCTGTGCCACCTGGGTCAAACCCATTAGACAAATATGGAAGAAGATCGCGTTGTGCTATCTGTCAGAGTACTTACCACTGGGCAAAGGACTGTCCTCACAAAACTGAACAGGCAAGATTAACAGAAAGTGTTGAGAGCCACACAGAAGATATTGATGAATGTCACATAACTTTGTTCTCAAAAGAAACATTGTCTGAAGCAGAGATATTCATGGTAGAGGCTTTAGGATCAGCTGTAATTGACACTGCCTGCACCAGAACAGTTTGTGGAGAAAAATGGTTTGACAACTATGTTAATGGACTGAAGCAGAGCGAGCTGGAGACCCAAACCAGTGCCAAAGCGTTCCGATTTGGAGATGGTAGACTTGTTCATTCCACAAAACGTGTGACAATTCCAGCTGTGATCGGTCAGACTAAATGCTATATAGAAACAGAAGTTGTGCCAGTCGACATTCCCTTGCTTTTGAGCAAAACATCACTAAAAAGAGCAGGTGCTGTCCTGGACATTGAGAATGATAAAGCCACAATGTTCAGGCAGCCAGTGAAACATGAGCTGACCTCCTCAGGTCACTATTGTGTTAACATAAAAGCAAACGATAATTCAGCAGAGAATGATATTCAGAATAACGAAGACGTTCTGACTGTAACTGAAAATATGACAAGACAGGAAAAACAGAAAGTTCTGTTAAAACTACACAGACAATTTGGACATGCGTCCGTAGAAAAGCTAAAAAAATTGCTGGACTGCGCAGGCAACCATGACTATGACTGCCTTGCAATTCTCAATGACATTGTAAGCAAATGTGACACATGCATACGATACAGCAAGTCAAAGCCAAAGCCTGCAGTGGGCTTACCCATGGCCTCAACCTACAATGAGACAGTGGCTGTGGACTTGCATGAGTTGGAACCAGGGGTATGGTATCTCCATGTCATTGATCACTTCACACGTTTCAGTGCAGGGAGTATTGTGACAACCAAGAAACCCAAAGACATCGTGAAGCATCTCATCCACTGTTGGATAAGCGTGCATGGACCCCCATATAGACTATTTAGAGACAACGGTGGTGAATTTAACAATGAAGACATGAGAGATATGGCTGAAAAATTTAACATTGAGCTAAAAACTTGACTTGCAACATGACTTGCCTGAATCAGAAAATCATGCTGTAGCCGGTCCACTTGCTCCTGAAAACAGACCAAATGCTGACACAGTACACACTAAAACATTCACAAAACATGGAGAATTGCGACTAAAAGCTGGACAAACAGTGACATATACAGATAGAGAAAGTGGACAAACATTAACAGGAACCATTCTAAGTCGTGCAGGTAAGGCCACTGGAAAACACAGAAACTGGTACAATGTACAGTTCAGTGGATCTGGGGACCTTGCTGGTTCCACAGGCTCAGTAAATCTGGGTGAAATGGACAATGTTCAAACTGTACCAGCAGAGCACACTGTCTTATGTGAGGAAAGCAGTACAGAGGAGACTCTGATGGTTGATGACGATATTTTTGATGCTGCAAAACAAGCAGAGTTATGCAATTGGAAGAAGAATGATGTCTTTGAGGAAGTGAAAGACGAAGGACAGAAATGCATCTCCACAAAGAAGTGGCATGTCAAAAGAAATGGCAATTAAATTCTATGGATATAAAAGCAGCTTTTTTGCAAGGCAAAGAATTGGCTCGAAACATCTACATACGCCCACCACCAGAGGCTCAGAGCCAAGGCGTTCTATGGAGACTGAAAAAGTGTGTCTATGGACTAGCAGATGCCTTTCTCTATTGGTATAATAAAGTGAAGGACACAATGCATCATTTAGGAGCAGTCATGTCGCAAGTTGATCCAGCAGTCTTCTACTGGTTAGATGACTCCTCCAACGTCATGGGAGTACTCGGCTGTCATGTGGATGATTTTATCTGGGGAGGTTCTGAAAGATTCGCCACAAAAATCATACCACAGTTAAAAGCAGCTTTTCAAGTTGGACGGGAAGAACACAACACCTTCAGCTATATTGGAATGGAGTTCTCCTCTCTGAATGACACAGTACAGGTACAGCAGAGCATGTACAGAGCAAGAATCTCCAGCCCATTCCAGTGAACCCGGCTAGAGCTGCTGAGCGAGATGCTCCCCTAACAAATCAAGAAATTGACATGCTTAGATCAAAAATTGGCCAAATATTGTGGGTAGCAAGACAAACAAGGCCAGATGCAATGTGTGATGTATCCATCTTAGCATCCAGTATGAAAGCTGCTACTGTTCAAAGTCTGCACTCTGTAAACAAACTGATCCAGAAACTCAAATCTGATGAAGTGACCTTGAAATTCCAGCACCTCGGCAAAGACAGTTCCTTACAGCTTGTCGTGTTCAGTGATTCATCAATGGGCAACCTTCCTGATGGTGGCACTCAGGGTGGTCATCTAATCATGCTCATGGGAGAGAATGGAAGATTCTCACCTATATGCTGGCAGTCGAAAAGAATAAGAAGAGTGGTGAGAAGTACTCTTGCAGGGGAGACACTGGCCCTTGCAGATGGCATTGATAATGCAATATTTCTGGCCACACTCTACTCAGAACTTACTGTAGGTGACTGCAAGCACAGAGGCTTACCCATAATATGTATAACTGACGATCACTCACTCCTGGATGCTGTAAAGTCAACCAAACCAGTTACAGAGAAGAGACTACGGCTTGAAATTAGCAATATCAAGGAGCTCATACAGTCCGGAGTCATTCGACACATCATGTGGTCAGCGACCAAAGACCAGCTTGCTGACTGCTTGACAAAGAAAGGAACGTCAGCTCTACTCCTCCTAAAGGCCTTCAGCGAAGGTGAATGGCACCTCAAGGAATAAGAGACCAAGACAGACGTTTAATGGACTAAAAACATTTTTAAGGCAGTATTTTTTTTTTCCCTTTGGACAGTATTATACTTGAGTTTTTTTTTTTTTTTTTTTTTTTTTTTTTAAGAAGAGGGAGTTTGTTAACTGTTAATGCGCATGCGTGCTGAGGGAGAGCGATTTAATGGTGGTTGTGTGAATACGGAGAAGTAAAGTTTGGAGTTCGTTTAAAACGCATGTCGTCTTTGTTCACTAACATGTATATGTCGTCTTTCTGTCTCCTTTTTGCCTGTATGTTTGTTAATTTTTGTCCAACTATCTGATTAGCTTATTATTATCACCACAAAATAAAAACAAATAATAATAAAAAAGTGAAAATACCAAAATAATTAATCAGGCTCATATTGCTCACATATTGCTTATATTATCATATGATAATATAAGGTGTTATTGCAACATATTCAGTAATCAGGAAAGCACTCTGAAAACTAATGGATCTGTTTTAACCAAAGAAAAGTGCAAATCCTAAAGGTTTCCTCTTATTACAGTTTTCTTCAAATAATTGCTAAATACAACAAGTACGATCTATGTGCTTTGTGCATCTGTCCTGCCCAAATTTTTCCAGTGGCATCTTTTTTTTTTGCACACTGTCAAAATAAGAGTCTCATTGTAAAATTTCTATTAAATCAAATTGACATTGTTGATACTTTCATGAAATAATACAGAAATACACAAAAATACTCATACACAAATAAAACAAATATGAAATCTTAACTATAGCTCTAACATAAGAATTTGATCAGCACCAGCACAAGACTTACACTCTTCATATAAAGAAATATAAGTGTCAGATTAATGAAAAACAGTGAAAAAAAAAGATATTTGGTTTTCATCCTTTGGACAAATTTGTTTGTTTCTGTGCATCTGTCTTCGTATCTGTCTGATCTGTCTTCTTCTGTATCCGTGTACCAACAAAATATGCACTTAGCAAGTATTGTTTATTCCTAACTCAATGGTTTAAAGTGTTTATTTGGTTTTAGTTAGAATAAATCTCCAGTGTCCTGGGAATGCTTTCTACAGAATTTTGGAACTATCCTGTTACTGAGGTCATATGTTGAATATGTTGAATGACCAATACGCCACCTCATCCCAAAAGTATTGGTTAGAGCCTATAGTCATTCTAGGGAACACTGTTTAGTTTGTTCAGGGCTTATATGTTGGCATATGTTCATGTCCGTCAGCTCCAAATGCTTCTTTACTGGGTTTAAAAAAGCTGTGTGTGTGTATGTGCATTTGCACATTAGTGTCAATAGTGGGTGCAGCTTAACCCCATATAGGGCTGCCACGATTAGTCGACTAGTCACGATTATGTCGACTATTAAAATAGTCGACGACTAATTTAATAGTCGATTAGTCTTTTTTTTTTTTTTTCTTTGTTTTTCTCTCCAAACTGCTGCGACTGCCTTTCTGTCCTGGACGCACATGCGCAGTAGTGGAAACCAGGGTAGGTAGTGGACGACATCTCAGGACATTATACAGACAGGCTCTGGTTTCATGGCTACCCCGCTACAGAACTCAAAAGTGTGGGATCACCAAGAAAATAAAAGTGAAACGCGTGCAATGCAATATCTGCAATGAAGAACTTGCCTTCCTCGGCAGCACAACCGCGATGCACGAGCACCTGAAAAGGAGGCATGTTGTGGCTGATTAAATGACGAAGAAGCTAAATTGCTATTTAGCTGCTAAAATTAGCGTAAACAGAGCGTTAACTCAGTACTTAACTTACTCATCTTGATAGCTTTAAAACAGAGGTCACTAATAGGCGGACCGCGATCCGGATCCGGACCCAGACGTTGTCACAAATGCCGTCCCAAACCGATAAACTACAGAGAAGGATTTCATTCTGACAGTGGCTTCTGTTTTCAGTGCTTTTCGGTGCAGTAAACTCACAGATCAGTCATGTGTGGTGTAAAATCACCAAACGCTCTCCTCTGCCAATCAGATCTGTGCAGACCGCTGCCCTGTGTACGGTAATGTACACAATATCTGGACAGAGAGGCATTTTTTATTAATATACTTTTTTTTCATAATAGTTCAAACAACCTCACGGTTGAGATGTTTCATAAATGCCAGTGCCTTATCCTTATTTTACACAGTTGTTTACACTTTATGCTAAACAGTAAAATAATTGTCTGTTACAACAAGCTGCATATTTCATTAAAGGTTTAATGAACTATGATTTTAATTGTTTTTATTTTTAGTTAGCATATAGCTGAAATCTAATGTTGGTTGTATAATAGCAGCTGCATTCTATTGTGATAAACTGTCTTTTATATTCAATTAACGTATGATCCGATTAGTCGACTAATCATAAAAAATAATCGGTGATTAGTCGACTATAAAAATAATCGTTTGTGGCAGCCCTAACCCCATAACAGGCCAGCATTTTTGTTAAATTTCTGCCTGATATTACACACCTAAATCTTGGGGATTTCTATTTGAGCAATGCTTAAAAATCTTTCGTGTTTGATAAAAAAACATTACTGCAAATCCTAATTGTAATTGTAATAGAAATTATTAAAAACAAATTAAAGTAGCTGAATTAATTTATTAGAACGAGCATCCACAAAAACATGTATTTGTAAATATGTATTGTTGTTGTATATCTGACTGTCTTTGCCTTTTTTGTTCATTTTCTTTTATCTCATCATGCCTGTTGTTTATGTACGCATGCAGTTCCGGAAGAAGAAACTGCGGTTTGGGCGCAGTCGTATTCACGAGTGGGGCCTGTTTGCCATGGAGCCAATCGCAGCAGATGAGATGGTTATCGAGTATGTGGGCCAAAACATCAGACAGGTAAATTGCTTGGTATATTGCTTCTATATACTGCCAAATACCCAGTTAATGGAAAAAGCATGGAATAAATGAGTTAATGACCACATGCCATGTGTCATGAAACAGGAACTAGTATTGTGTCCCATGACTTTTGACATGTCACATGGAAGCTAAAGAATGCTTTCCTGACCTGTGAGGTATGTGTCTGGGGCTTTGTGGTTTGAATGTAGATGTGTAATCCTGTCTGCCAGATTTGCTTGTGTGCCGATATGGAGAGTTCTAGCCAGATTGTGCCAGTCACAGCATCATTACTGCCCACTGCACTGTTCACTGTGGGTAGTAATGCCTTCAGGGTTTTCCTTGTACCCCTCTGACCATTATTTGTTCGATTACTCGATTAATTATGATTATTTTTTTAAGCATTCCCTTTATTTTTGTTTCCTATTGTTGAGGCCTCTACAGCTAATGCATGTTTTACTGGACACACACCGACACACACAGACAGACAGACAGGCAGACACACACACACACAGAGACAGAGAGACAGACAGACACAGGCACACACAGAGAGACAGACAGACACAGGCACACACACAGAGACAGACAGGCAGACACAGACACACACAGAGAGACAGACAGACAGACACACACACACAGACATACAGACACAGAGACACACACACACAGACATACAGACACAGAGCCACAGACACACACACACACACAGACAGAGACACACACAGAGACAGACCGAGACAGAGACGCACAGACAGACAGACAGACAGACACACACAGAGAGACAGAGGCAGATAGACATAGAGACAGGCACGCACACAGAGACAGGCACGCACACAGACACAGAGACGCACAGACACACACACAGAGACAGACAGACAGACACACACACACAGAGACAGACACACACACACACACACAGACGGATACACACACACACACAGACAGACACACACAGACAGACACACACAGACAGACACACACAGACAGACACACACACACAGACAGACACACACACACAGACAGACACACACACACAGACAGACACACACACACAGACACACACACACACACAGACAGACACACACACACACACAGACAGACACACACACACAGACAGACAGACACACACACACAGACAGACACACACACACACACACAGACAGACACACACACACACACACACACAGACAGACACACACACACACACACACACACACAGAGGCAGACACACACACACACACACAGAGGCAGACACACACACACACACACACACAGAGGCAGACACACACACACACAGAGGCAGACACACACACACACACAGAGGCAGACACACACACACACACACACAGACGGACACACACACACACACACACAGACGGACACACACAGAGACAGACACACACACACACAGACACACACAGAGACAGACACACACACAGGCAGATACGCTCACACACTTCATTGATCCCAGAGGGAAATTCTGGACCTCCACTAGCAGCGTGTATACATAGTACGCAGAAGTTACAAAAAAGGATAAGAGTTTAAATATAATAAGCTGATGTACTGTGTGTATGGGTGTTGTTTTGTCCCTTATCTGGTGTGTTTACGCTTTTGGAAACACAGAAAACAAGTCGTGTGTGTGTGTGAGCCCATTACACCTCCCAAATTCTGTCAACACATTTTAATAGTCGATATTGTTGTTTGTGTGGATGTAATCTTGTTGCTTTGTAATGGACATGATGGCTTTATCCACAAGGTAACACTTTACCCCTGTTCCTAAACCATTCCCTCAGGTAATATAATCAGTTTAAACACTGACACATCTCCTGACCGTAACCCTTAGTTCCCTTTAAAGCATCATTTGCACCTTTGTCAGTCATGACTGATATCTGATTGCGTAGACCAGGTTTCAGTGTTGTTCAGATGTTCTGAGTCATGTGTTGGTGTAAGAATAGACTGGAATTGGGTCGTTTTGCTCTGGAACTGCTCATTCACTCTTTCAGTTACTATTCTTCCCTGGAAGCAGTGTCTGTCGTGCGTTCTGTGTTAAAGGTTTGGTGGGGCACATCCCTTCATCAGCTGGCAACTTCGTCACCTTTATCAGTGCATATGCACGCTCGGAATGACTTCCTCAAAATGAATGATGACAACTTCCTGGAATTTAAAGCTGTTGATATGTTTCACTAATACTGCAATACTCCAGCTTCCTGTATTCAATGACACGAACAGTTTAATTGTGCTGAATCCTGAGACTCGCCTCTCTGCACGCAAGCTGTGCCATCACTGCTGAGAGG
Source organism: Astyanax mexicanus (assembly GCF_023375975.1). Lineage (NCBI taxonomy): Eukaryota > Metazoa > Chordata > Actinopteri > Characiformes > Acestrorhamphidae > Astyanax > Astyanax mexicanus. Next base: position 19,697,782 of record NC_064426.1, on the reverse strand, counting down.
TCATTAACACAGTGGTGTAATCGTCAGAATATACACCAGGCTGGACTTGGAGCTCGGTTTGGAGGCACAGTTGAAGGTGAACCAGGAAAGAGGCTCGCTTTAAAAGATGATTGTGTCGAAGTTTCAGTATTGTATAACGATTTTTAATGTATAGTTTATTAAAGAAAGTACTCGGATCTTTTTTTTTAATCATACACTGCTTCTAAGAATTTTGAAAAGTTTTTCATTACAGATTGGTTATTATAACATTAGAGTGTTTACATAGCCTGCACTATCGTTGGTGTTAACCTTGATGACCCCCAACGACTCTCACCCCAGCACTGTCAGCTTTACTGTACAGTGTTCTGCTGCCTCAGCTCTCCCTGGCTCTGCAGAAACCATCTGCCACGCTAGTATGAGACTATTTTGAGCTTCATAGTCCTCAAGCAACTTCTTACGTTTACATCTACATTTAGGTTATTTAGCAGAAGCCCTTATTTAAAGTGTCTTACAAAATGCTTTGTTGATTACCTTGAAATATCCATAGCTAATTTGTAGAGACTAAAATCAACAGAAATACATCAAGGTCTAATAATGTTTAGACACCTGGTAGCAAATTATTTGTTTAGGTAAAAAGTATTCAGTCAGAGTTTGAACACCATAAGTGACTTCTCTGTCCTGGGACCAAGGTAATGGAACGAACAGAAGAGAGTCTGAATGTAGGGCTGCACGATATTGGAAATTTATTTATTTATTTTAAACAATGCAGGACCTGTGACGTCACCAGCTCTGCCCCCACCTATGTGCTGTCTTGCATCAGAAATCCAGACCAACCGAGAGCTGAGTCAGCACTTTAGAGTCAACCAATCAATCAAAACCTGAGGCAAACAGCACCTCAACAATAATTGGCATTTTATTCTGGCATTTAAATTGCCTTTTAATAGGAAAATAAAAGCATTTTTATGGGATTAAAAGTGTGATCTGCGCAAAACTGTGCTAAACTGAGGTGCACAGCTTTCAACACATGCAAGCCAGCTTTCAAGCACGTTCCAAGCCATGTGGTTAACTCGTGTTTACGCCTGAAACCCCCCCTCGCACTCCCCCTCCCCTTTGCGCTTCTCAGGCAGCAGCAGCCTGTCAGCGCTGTGTATCTATTTCTTGTGTCAAGAATCAAAACATTTGATTTAATTGCCTTAGGTGACATCGCACGTCCTACGATGTGACTATTGCATATGCACACATTGGGATGACGATGCTTAAACGATATATCGTGCAGCCCTACCCGAATGTCTGTCTTCGATGGGTTTTTTAGGTGATGGTGGCTCGAGCCAAGCCATATTAAAAACTCGAATCGCCCTTGAAACCAATCTAGCTTTGACTATTGAATTGCATCAATTAAGAAGAAGCTGGTCCGTTTTAGGCTTTGTAGGCCAGCATCAGGGTTTGAATCTGATGTGGGCGGCAACAGGAAACCAGTCGAGGGAATGCAGCCAAGTAGTCACATGATTGAACTTCGGAAGACTGCAGACGAGTCGTGCTGCTGTGTTCTGAGTCATTGCAGGGAGCGTGATGGCTCACAAAGAAAGAGCAGCCAGTAGGCAGAAACAGTAGTCAAGTTCTGAAATGACGAGAGACTGCACAATCACTTGAGTGGCTTCCTTAGAGAGAAGCAGACGAATTGTCTGGATGTTATAAAAGAGAATTCTGCGTGACTCAGTCAGATTTGCGACATGGCTTGAGAATGGTAACTGGTCATCCGTTACTACGTGAAGGCATTTAACTTCTGCTGATGGAGTGAACAGCAAGTTCTTGAAGGAGATGATGAGATTGTGTTAAAGACCTGTGGTATCTAAAATGAACAGTAGATCAGTTTGCCAGGTGTTGAGTTTCAGGTGACGAGAAGTCATCCACGATGAGACATCAGCAAGACTTGCTGAAATGCGGAATGAAACCTGAGTGTTGGAAGGAGGAAAAGAAAGGATTAGCTGAGGGTCACCAGCATAGCAGTGGTATGAAAACTATGAGAAGATATTATTTTCCCTGAGAGCGAGTGTAGAATGAGAAAATTATGAAACCTCAAACTCTTCTTAATATGGTCAACCTACTATGATTTAAGTAACAGTTTTTGTTACTTAAATCATAACTTGGTGAAGCATAAACATGATTCTGAAGCTGATATTTTAGGGGCAAAAAAAAACTGAACGAAATCACGCTTACTGTAATAGTGAGAATGGCAATCTGTCATTTCAATTCCTGGCCAGAACATTGCTGCTGTACTGCAACAAGACACAACCACCGGTGTGTAACCCAATCATATTTATGTAAAATCCTGTAATATTACTCTACTGCCTCTATTCACATGCTTCTTTCATAACAAATGCTGTATCTGTTCCTCTCAGTGCAGTCTCTAGTTGGTACGTTTGCATTTCTGGAATGCTCTTAATGAAACCCAGTATTAGCTCCTTGAAACAAGTACACTGACTTATGAACAAGTGAAAACTTTGAACAGATGGGTATGCTTTGACTTTTTAAAAGAGAAACAGGTTTAATATGTCCATTAAAACAAAAAGACCAGTAGCTCCCCCACATACTTTAAAGTATGATGTGAGATTTTCAGACAGACAGCATTATAGTTGCTATAAAGCTGCCTAATACTTTACCAGTCTGCCTGTCTCTGGAGAATCTTTTACTGTGTGCTGCTGCTGGAACTGGTTCTGGACAAATATGGCTTGGAAAACTCAGTAATTATAACAAAAATAATGATTAGTTATAATAATAATCTTAACTTTGTCATTCGTATCTTGTGTAATACTGATTTCAAGTTCTACAAAAAGGGCAACTACTTTGTTGATGCAGATATCAGGTATGCATTGTTTTTTTTTCCCCCTAAAAACAAATTATCATTAGCACTAAACAATCACTCAATTATTTTTAACACAGTGTGCTGGGTAACTACCTGTCATAAACTACCTGCAAGTAATCCAGCTCAGAACAACTATTGGCATCACTGCTGTCAAGCTACTTAAGGCTTTCTAACTTAGGTTTAAACCTCAAGACTTTATACTTTATATCTAATTGGCATAGTGTCCTCTCCCCTTAAATGTCGGTAAGTAATCCAGCTCAAAAAAAATATATACTAATTTCCGATTAGTCACATTTTTAATCCCATAGCAGCGGTACAGTGCATGTGGGATGTGTGTACTTTGTATACACAGTATAGAGGTGGGAGGAGTGAGTCATCTTACTTATCTTAGTCTCTGAAAAGACTGATTTGAACTAGTGCTGGACGATATGGCCAAAATTTATATCACGATATATTCCTTAATTTCGGTCAATACGATATAATTTCGATATCGATATAAATACTTTAAAGGGCTCAGAAAAACTGCTAAGAATCCCTGCAATGGATATCTGTACACTACTGTCTGAAATTAATTTTAATTTAAGTCTTTTAAAGCCTCCTCTCACTAAAACTATATAATAATTTAGAAATAAAAAATGATCAGAATAAATCAATGCTCACTCTGTGAAACACAAACCTATAACCTATAAACATATTACCAATATAAATAACTTTACATTACAACGGAGGCAAAGCTTCTTATTATTTTGTAAACATATTTAACAGATCAAAACAGAAGTGCTTTAACCAGAATAGGGAATACAAAAAGTCTTCATTTATATAAAGGGAACATGATATCCCTGTCAAATAAACAAACCTATATCAACTATAAATAACTTAGATACAACATAAACTAAAAAAGTGTTTTAGAATAAGGAAGATATTGTGTGTAGTGAATCTGCTTGAGGTGGAGGAACGGATGTATTACTGTTGCTAGTCGGCTCCACTCTCCAGAACAATTTAGTGAAAGCTGAAGTCTGAAGTTTATCAGACCTTTGAACGCCGAACCACTGAATTAGACCCGACTCCCTCAATTATTTATTCTGTTTAATCACTTGTGGAGACGTCAGGTGCGCTCATTCTGCGGGTTAGGGTCAGTTTCGCTTCACCGCGGGAGATTTTAGGTGCGGAGCGGAGCCGAGATCCGCTCGGTTAGGTTCGGTTTCGCTTCATCGCGGGAGGTTTTACGTGCGGAGCGGAGCCGAGATCCGCTCGGTTAGGGTCGGTTTTGCTTCATCGCGGGAGATTTTAGGAGCGGAGCCGAGGTCTGCTCGGTTAGGGTCGGTTTCGCTTCATCGCGGGAGATTTTAGGAGCGGAGCCGAGGTCTGCTCGGTTAGGGTCGGTTTCGCTTCATCGTGGGAGGTTTTACGTGCGGAGCGGAGCTGAGATCCGCTCGGTTAGGGTCGGTTTTGCTTCATCGCGGGAGATTTTAGGTGCGGAGCGGAGCCGACCCGACCCAGGTCTAGCCTAGCCTATCTGGCTACGTGCCTGTATGATTGCGTCATCACGCACTGACGTAGCCCGGCTACTGAGTCTGATTGTGTACAGCGCTGCAGTGAACTGACGCCGCTAAAAACGCCTGTGAGTTATACATATCGATATGCCACAAAAATGATATCACCGTTATTTAAACATTTCTTATCGCGATAAATACCGATATCGAAATATTGTCCAGGCCTAATTTGATGTGCCTAATCTGTGTGCCCAAACAAAACAGATTACAGGATTACTCACGAAATATCAGCAGATTTAACATTTAAATGATTTGTTTAATTGTTTGCTTGTGACAGAAATTCATGTAAAATATTCAGTTAATTTAATGGTAGTAAAAAGACAAAATTAATGAAAACCTGCAAAAAAACACATGTATTAACCATCAGTCAGAAAAAAAATGATCACTTTTAAATATATATATATATGGCCTTACTTCTAAAATGTAAAAAATTGAGAATAATTAAGAATACATTTATTTTTTTTTTTAATTATTTTTCTAAAACTGAGAATAAAAAAATTACAGAGTAACATAAAATTATTTATTTTTGTAGAATTACAAATGTATTAAAATGAATAAAATCTACATTATTTAGGTTTTAGAAGTATAACATCACCTAAAACAATTATAATGTTCCAGTATTCAATATAACCTCAAGCACTGGTTTAAAATAAACAACGTTTTTCTATGGTTTACGATTTGAAAATGGCAGTACTGCTTTCTGTTTAGGAATAAGAATCTTTAATCATGCCCTAGACCACACTTTCCAGACAGATGGAGGTGTAGTGTTTCCTTTCTCTTCCTCCCCCTCTTAAACAGAGGTGTTTGAACTGTGGATGTGGTGGACCTCAGTAGGCATCTGTGCTGCATTAAATCAGCGGAAAGGGTGTTTTATGGGTCTGAATTTTTTGAGTTGTAGTTGAAAACAGCAGGAAGGTAGAAGGTCGATTGAGCACAGGGTCAGGCAGAGGTAGAGGAAACCAGCCTGTCGTGACGTTTCACTCTGATCTGGTCGGTTGTCCTCTGACCCCGTATCCTAGATACCATATTTCCAGGTAAGCTAGGCTGGTCAAACGGAATCTAATGTTAAAGTGATGAATAAGGAAATAGCAATCAGTTTCCATTTGTTTCTGTGACGCATTTTCAATTGAAATGTGGTATCAGGAGGTTGGGTGGGGATGTGGGCATGTGAAGGTGAAACAAGAAGATATTATTAAATGATATCATTTGTCCTTTCTGGGAAGAGTTAAATGGAATCATCATTACATCATTACCTTTCCTGACAACCTTGGTAATGCGTCATTGTTCAGATCTTTAGTTATGTTCTGTGCTTCATCTCATAAGATAATAAATGAGGTCAAAATAATAAATGAGTAAAACCAATGTTAGTCACTCCACTGGGCTCAGTGAGGGCTTGTGAGAGGGGTATATATTTATTTATATCCCCTCCATTCTGGCAACATATCTTTCATCACGTAAGTGGAATCCTGTCAATGGCTCGTTTAAAGCTGCGCCAAAATGTTAATCAATCTCAGGATTGGTTAAATTAAAGAAATGGGTCTTCGATATGATGCATTATTGTTTAGTTAAAAGAGCAGTTTAAATGCATAAAGTGAGGACATTTGTATGTCTCTACATATTAGTACCTCTCTTAAATATTTACTCACCATAAAAATTCACCAATAATATGATATTTGAAGTTTTATATCATTTTTATTTATTTTAATTTCCCCCCTTTATTTGAAAAATACGTCAGTTTATTATGCTTGTGTTTATCTTTGACAATACGCCATAAAATGTATTTACAGAAATAATAATAAAAAAAATAGAAGTAATTTTAAGATAAATCATGGTCGCACCGCATGACATTTTGTAAGACCACAATCAGTTCATCCAAAAAAAAAAAAAACACTAGTTTCTGAATCAGTTTCTCTGATTTTGATGTTTATAGGTATATTTTTGGATAAAATTAACATTGTTGTTTAATTCTATAAACTATGGAAACATTTCTCCCAAATTCCAAGTAAAATAATGCAAAGAAAACAAGTTCATATTTATAAAGTTTTAAGAGTTCAGAAATCAATATTTGGTGGAATAACCCTGGTTTTTAATCACAGGTTTCATGCATCTTGGCATGTTCTCCTCCACCAGTCTTACACACTGCTTTTGGATAACTTTATGCCACTCCTGGTGGAAAACATCAAACAGTTCTGCTTGGTTTGATGGCTTGTGATCATTCATCTTCCTCTTGATTATATTCCAGAGGTTTTTAATTTGGCAAAATCAGAGAAACTCATCATTTTTTTTAAGTGATCTCAATTGTTTTCAGAGCTGCATAATTTTTCTATGAATTTATTTGAATTTTAAATTGTATAACTGATCACCTGAGCACTGAATCATGCCATACCAACATGTATATATATATATATATATATATATATATATATATATAAATTCTTCCGTCACCAGATTGATGTTTTGACAGTGTTGATGCTGCTCTGCTTGAGTGCTGTGCCAGATGTAAAATAAATAAATAAAATATTTATGCATTAATGTAAAAGTCATTTTCTTGTTTCTGACCATGTTGCACTTTTTTCAGATGGTGGCAGACAATCGGGAGAAACGTTACGCTCAGGAAGGAATTGGAAGCAGCTACCTGTTTCGTGTTGATCACGACACCATCATCGATGCCACAAAGTGTGGGAACCTGGCTCGCTTCATCAACCATTGCTGCACTGTAAGTATATCTCACATCCTACACATGCAGTACATGCCAATTCACATGCTTGTTTATCAGATTCCTGCACCCACGTGGACTTCTCTTGAAGTGTGTGCAGAATTCTGATAAACAAATGAGTAATAAAAGCACATTGCTGTTCTGTCTGAAACTCAAACATATTCAAAACTCTTCAAGTACATTCTTACTTCATAACTCAGCAGTTTCTAATAAGAACACAGGCGTGGGAAAGCTTTGTTTATACAGAAATACAGCTCAGAGTGCTTCACAGAGTGCTTAAAAAGATAAAGAGGGAGACTATGTACCCACAGATAATATTTAGCATTTTATAAACAGGGATTCAAAACAGTTTATAGAGACTGTAAAGTATGGTGAAGTGTAGGCATTAATTAAAAATGTATATTATATTTAAAAAGGTCTTTTAAGGTACAATTACCAATATAAGTAAAGAAAATCAGTCATAAAAGTAATAAAACTGCGAATATCTGTATAATGTACTATAATGTTGATATTTCTGAATAGTGCTAGACAATATAGCATGAATATCGGTATTTAAATATACACATTTGTGTTGTGTTTGGTATTACAAAACCGTACTAATCCTCAAATCCTTGAACTTGATGTATTCATATTGTTCAGCACTGTTTTTATTGTGTTGCTACCTTGACAACTCAAGTTACTATTAATTAAAATATTAAACAGATCTTACAATGTTGTGTTATTTTATGACCGTTATATTCTTGTCAAAAATGAAAGGATATACTACTGCAACAAAATAAGTTGTTTAGTATGGACTAATGTGCTGTCACTATGATCTGAGGATCTCTGGTTCAAATCCTGGATCATGCTGTTAGCCATCAGCTATTGGCAAAGGTGTAGAAAGTATTTACATTCATTTCTCAGGTAGAAGTATAGATACTAGTGTTTAAAATACTTCTGTAGAAGATTTTTACTCAAGCAAAAGTGTAAAAGTACTGCTTTTAAAACTACTTAAAGAATGAAAGTAAAAGTAATGTAAGGGAAAACAAATACCAATAAGGACATAATGAGTATAATGTTCTATTAAATTGTTAAGATGCACTAGGCTCTCTATTTTAGCTGCATATATACGCATTAAAAATGAATTCATTTTAGTACAATGCAAATATGTTAAAGAAGCTTAGTTTAGGAAATTTCGAGAGCATTTCTGATCATCTTCATACTGGGCTACATACACCTGCTATGTTCTTGCTGAAGTGTGACGTGCTGTGTGCAGGTGAGATGGATCGTTTAAACTAAAAGTGTGTCGGAATGTTATATGTTTATACTTCTCATCCAATTAAAATCAAATTCACTCTATTTGACTGGAGAGATTTATCTGGATAAAATTTTAATTTTTTAACGATCAGAATGAAAACAAGCTGAAATTAAATAGGAGAAACAAGGGTATTTTTTAAATGTAGAAAGTTCAGATACCGTATTTCACACTATAAGGTGCACTTTTCCCCAAAAATAGTCAGTTCACCTTGTAATCTCGTGCACCTTATGTATGAATTTTACCAGTCAGGTTGTAAGAAGCAGTAAAGCCTCTGCTAAAGTGCAGTGTTATACAGGAGTTTCAGTTAAATTTTCCAGCATTGACGCTGGAGCAGTATTAGCATTAGCTAATAATCGCGCTAAGCACTAGCTTATTTGTTGTTTAGAGGTGAGTATCATTGGCTTGTAGTCTGCTGCTAACCCGGCTAGCACTGTGAAGCGCTACACTGCCTTATCCTGTGCTTAGCCGCTATTGCTGCTGCGCCCAGCTCTAGTGGAAATCTGGAAATCTAAGTTTACTAAAAAATAAATGGAAGCGCAAATAAGAAAGAAAAAAAATCTGTGTAAATTAACATACAGTGCACGTTTTTTTTTTTTTTTGTAAGAATTACAGTTTTGTTTACTTATCTGAGCTTAGCCTTACCCAGCAGTGAGACCTGCTGAATTAGAAGGAAAACATGATGTCACCCCTGTTCCTTATTAGTGCTGCATAATGCAGTTAATAATCCAGTGCACCTTTTGTATGAAAATAAACCAGAAAATAGATGTTCATTGGTAGTGCGCCTTGTAGTACAAAAAATATGGTAATTTAGAGAAAATCTAAGGAGGAAGTGGTGCTCTCTCCCCAATCGCTCCTAGTGTAATGTTGGTCAGAACAGGAGTCTGTGGCAGTGTGTTCTGTTAGCTGGTGTGTTCAAGCGGCAGTTTGAAAAGAGGGGATGACTGGCTTCATATGTGTCGCAGGAGGCATGCGCTAGTCTTCACCCTCCTACTGTTGGGGGCGGTGCTTGTGATAGCAATGCGAGGGAGTCCTTATGAGTGGGGTGGGTCAGAATATTGCTCTTATAACAATATGGATTTAGTTTTTATCATTTCCTAAATTATTGCTATATTTTTAAGTTCTAAACAAACCAATATGGCACACCCCTATTTAGTATCTAGTTGGTATCCTGATGTTGCTGCTATCTAAATTAAGTAAGGATTGTATTATTTAAATACACACCCACCTCCCACACTGTTATTACCTGGTACTGCACATGGCATGAGCACACACTTCTACATTTGTTTATCTAAAGTACAGGTTTCTGTTCAGCTGCGTAGTTAGTTTAATTAATAATGTTTGCATGGCAAAGGTCAAACACTGGTGTGTAATGCAGGAGTACACAAAGACCAAGTCTAACTCCTGTTAAAGTGCTCTTGGTTTCTTGCTTAGGTCATGACTGCTGGGTTCAGTGGGTTTAATAAAGCGCTGGGTCACGGATGGTGTGCTTAGGCTGCGTGAGCAGCAGCAGAGCTGGCGCTGCTAGAACTTAAGCTCTGCCAGGCTTGTTTTGAAAATACGGTAGCCTGTAATTGCGCAGGCCTGTAATTGTGGTTGTTTTGACTGGAAGAGTTTTTTATTAGAGATGGATAATTCGAGAGGTGGAAAAGATTGGTGGTTGGCGGTTAACCCCTTTCACACGTGTGTTTGTTTCTACCGTGGTGCTTGCTGGACATTACACACAGGAAATTTAATGGGTTTTTTTGTGAATGTGAGCTAAAGCTAAACTTGCCATTTACTGACACCATCTACAACATTTTAAGGGGAATTACTTTTACGTGAGATACTTTTACATGAACAAAAGCATTTGTTGTGGAAAAAAAAAACCTTTACTGATTACTGATGGCAAACTGAAATTATATCACCTCAGGAGTGTTTTTTGTCCATGATTATAGAAGTGTTAAAGTTTGCCCTGCTTCTGTGCACAGCCAAAGTGTATATTTTATCACTTATATGTTTAATGACGTATGAATTGGGTTTAAATGTATTATTTCATTATTTGTACTGCAGTACACTAAGCACAATTAATTGTAGTTAGAGTTGACTGATGTATTATACTGTATTATATATAGAATTTATTAATGTTTAGGTGTTTAGCTTTTGCAAAAAAAGTTTTTTTTAGTAGGTATGACTGCTAAGGTACCGTATTTTTGGTACTGTAATGTGCACCGTATTATAAGGTGCACTGTCAATGAATGTCTATTTTCTGGTCTATTTTCATACAGCTAAGCAAGTAAACAAGTAAATAAGTAAACAAAACTAATAAAATAAAATACTTTCTTTTAAAGTCAAACAAGCACTAGATGTTAATCTACACAGATTTCTCTCTCGTTTATTTACAGTAAGCTTAGATTCCCGCATTATAGCATTAGCAGCTAACTGCTAGGAACCCTGAGTGCTTCGGTAAGCCAGGATGATATCAGCTACCGTGTTTTAACATGGTAAACACAAAGCTACAGTTCGATATACTCACCTGTGAATGCCAAAACAGCGCGGTTAGCGGGTAATGCTAATGCTGCTCCAGCTGGGGTTAGCAGCAGGCTACAGGCTGATAATACTCACCTCTGAACTGGGAAATAGCCGTTAGCAGCTAATGCTACTTCAGCTGGAGAACTAAACTGAAACTCCTTTATAACACTGTACTTCAGCAAAGTGGCTTTACTGGTAAAATTCATATATAATGCGCAATGGATTATAAAGCGCACTGTCGAATTTGGGAAAATTAAAGGATTTTAAGTGCGACTTATAGTACGAAAAATACGGTAAGTCGATATAATCGGCAACCTTTTATATAAAAAAAAAAGTCTAAAAATGTTATCTAGTGTTTAATAAATAAGTAGACTGATCAGTCGATTACTAAAATAATTCTTAGTCACAGCCTTTTTGTTGGATAAAGGAAAAGAACCCAGCGTTCCTATTTCTCTACACCACCTTCAAGACTTTATATGCAGGTGTTTGAGACCCTAACCACACATCAGGATATTAGTAAAAATGGTTTAAAAAGGGTTTTTTTGTGTTTTGGCCACAAAATATTTTCTATCAGTAATATTGGAATATGTGATAATCAGCATTTCGAACCATCGTTTTACAGCACATGCCTATTTTTCCTTTAATAAAAGTCAAATAAGAAGATGAGCTTGATAAGCTGATGTCACAGTGCTGTAAAAACACGAAGCTAGGCTGTTTGATTGTAAATCATTAAATTCTTCTGTTGATTTTACTCTGCAGGCCGTTCTTAATATACTACTGTTTAACTTTGGTTAAAAACCTTTGTTAAAACTCTTACATATTCTGCGTATGACTTGAGCCCCTGTAAACACAACGTGGGCCAGTTTCCCGGACAATGATTAAGCCTAGTCAAAGACTATTATATTTTCCTTTCAGCAACAAAATCTCCATTCAGAATGCTGTGTCTAGTTCACCCAGAGAAGTACTGCTAATGGAATATAATAAGTTGACCGAACAGACCATGTCAAAATAAACATCAGTACAAACCAAGCTGCAACACAAAATACTGCCTTTTTATTCATTTTAATTATTCTCACTCATTTTCACTGTTTTAATTTTTTTTTTTAATTTTTAATTGCAAATTATGAGATATGTGGTCCTTCTGACTCACCTTGAGCTTTTACCCATACATGGATGTAGTCTGTAACCCATAAAAGTCCAAAACTATTTTAAATATTGAAATCAAATTCAAAATCGAATCATATATTTTATTGAGCAGATCATTCATGTTTTTCTTAATGTGGGCACAGTAAATATTGTATAGTTAAAATTAATATATAACGTAAATGACACAACAACAGTTTAATAACTTACATTTTAACATCTTGTTCTAGAAATCAGATCAGAAATGGTTATATGAAACATAAAACATTTACTCAGAGTTTAAAGCTTAAGCTTAAGCTTGAAGCAGATAATACAATTTGAAAAGGAGCTACTTTTATCTCTAGCACTAACTCAGCACTCCTATATTCTGTAAATGTGGTGAGATCAATCACACATTCACACACTGTCCTGTAGTGATGCTCTCAAGATGTCCAGTAGATAGATGTTACTTAGGATGAGTTAGTATGAGTTAAAATGATGGGCAGAGTGCTTTAAGGAACGTTCCACAGATTTTAAAGTGTCTGACACAGTGGAACACTGTGCACTGAACAACTTTTCCACATTTTGTCACCTTAAATGTATTTTATTGAGATTATAAGTAATAGACAAACACAAAGTATTGCATACGAGAGAATTAAAGTGAAAATAATACATTGTTTTTAGATATTTTTTACCAAATAAAAATCTGAAAAGTATGATGTGCAGAAGTATTCACTCTAAAACCCCTTAATAAAATCCAGTGCAATCAAGTGCCTTCACAAGTCACTTAATTAGTCAAAAAAGTCCAGCTGTGTGTAATTTAGTCTCAGTATAAATATAAACACCTGTTCTGTGAAGGCCTCAGTGGTTTGTTAGAGAACACTACTAAACAAACAGCATCACGAAGACCAAGGAACTCACCAGACAGGTCAGAGATTGTGAAGTTGTGGAGAAGCTTCAAGCAGGGTTAAGTTAAAAAAACATATTCCAAGCTTTAGGCATCTCAAGGAGTAGAGGTGTGCCATATCGTATCGTACCCAATAATATCGCCAACATTTTTAAATATCATGAACGATATTATACCCTCAAATATCGTGCCATATCACCCACCCCTAATTATCACATCAGGGTACTTTTTTTTTTTTAATATTTTTATCGAAAGAAAAATTATATTTACATTATAAATCTACTAAAGACAGATTATATCTGTCCAATATTATTAATTTTACTTTAATTCTGGATATATGGAGATATCTGGAATGTATTATTAGTATCATAACACTCTGGATCACTGACTTCTGTTACAAATCTGATAAAATTCTTGTATTTTTGAATATCTCATTTAAGGGTGTTCCATATTATATCGTATGCAATAGGGGTGTCACGATCTCGATATTTTATCGAAATCGAATCGAAATGAGGTCACGATCTCGAGTATCGAAGTCAAAAAGAGGATCGACGATCCCTCCCGCGCGCGCTACGCAAATAGCGCAGCGCGCTACGCAAATGGCGCGGCACCAACACAGCGCATCCTATTCATTTAAATAGAGATAGCCACTGCATGAGCGCAGTCGGCGGGAGTGTGATCACTGTTTTTATCTGTCCAACGGGGGAGGGGGGGCGGGGGTTGGGCGCGCAGGTTTTGTATCTGTATCTAACGGAGGGGTGGGTGCGCGCAGGTGAGAGCGTGTGAACTCGCTGAAATGCGTGTGTCAGTGTGACTTGAGAACACTGACTATAGATCACAGTGAGGTGGATTAAAAATCTTAAACTTATAATTGACTACACCTGTTGCTTTCCATTGAATTAAAAAAACATCTTTCTCTCAGATAAAGTAAACACAAGCGTGTTTCTGACTAAAATAAAAGCTTTTCAGGAGAGATATAAGTTATGTGTAAATATTTATAAGACAATACCCACATCACTTATCTAACCAGCCTGTACTGATTTCTGCCCCCCAATAATGCTTTCAATAACCTCTTGTAACCCCTGGGAGCCAGGGGTTACACTCTAATAGCCTTTAATAGTCTTCAGTAGCCTTTAAAAGACTTACCTGGCGGCCGTGGTGTGTCCACTAAACTCCGTAGTTATAAACATCCTGAGGTTAGCAGCGCGCTAACTGACCTGTTTATAATGTAATCCGAGCAGTGCCTCCGTGTCGGCTGTTCTAACCTGCTGCTGTTAGCTGCTTGGGCTGAAAGATGAACTGTAGTGAGCTGTATTATCCGGTTAGTGGGGTTAAAACCTTTATTTGTTTACAGAAACAGTAAAAACGGACTGGCTGAGCTCTGTAGCCCGTGGCTGGGCTGTACTGAAGTAGTGACTGAGTGAAGAGAGCGGGGCTTGTGCTGCTGCTGCTAGTGGTTGGATGAAGAACTGCAGCTTCATGTAATGAGCAGTTTCACCAGCCATCCACACACAGCTCTGATAAACTGCTTGTTTTAATAGTGCACACTGTTGCTACCAAAAAAAGTCACTAGATGGCATTACCATATATATCTTAATAAATAATAATAATAATATTTATAATATTTATAATAATAATAATAATAATAATAATAATAATAATAATAATAAATATATTATTTAAATTTTATGAGGCATAAAATAATAACAAGAAAAAAAAAACAAGAAAATCGAGAATCGAATCGAATCGTGACCCTCAAATCGAAAATGAAATCGAATCGAGGATTTAGAGAATCGTGACACCCCTAGTATGCAATAATAAAATGTAATTTCCATTTTGTTGCATTTTTTTTTATTCAGTGTTTTGTCATGTTGCCAAGAGTATCGTTATCGCGAAAATACCATGAAATACTGTGATATGGCCCTAAAATAATATCGCCCACCCCTACCAAGGAGCACTGTTGAATCTATAATCCTAACGCACTTCACTTATGCAATGCTTTGTGTTTGCCCATCACTTAAAATCTCAATAAAAAAACATTTAAGTTTGTGGTTGTATAGGGTGACAAAATGTGGAAAAGTTGAAGGGGTATAAATACTTTTGCAAAACCACTGCTATATACTCTGCATTGGCTATATACTCTGTTATATTTCAGCCAAATTATTTCACTAAATAAATATATATATATATATATATATATATATATATATATATATATATATATATATATATATATATAATTTTTTGCTATTGTCTGTGTAATTGTAGATCTAAATGCATCATGAGGAGAAAACAAAAAATAAAATTTGAATGGGGGAGGATTTAAAAAAGAAAACTGCAGCACTTGGAGCTGAATGCAATCAAATCCTCACAGTAGTCCTCTAAAATGTAGTAGAAGGCCTTTTTCCCTGGACAGTAGTTACCCCAACAAAAGCAGGATAACCTTTCTTTTTTTAAGAGTCTTTTTAATATGTTGTGTCTGGAAAAGGTTTTCCTAAAAAAGCTGGGAACCCTGATAATGGAGGGTAATAAACACCTATCGGAATGTGTCTTTCCATTGTGGTCTGTGTGGGAGCAACTTTAGTGTTTTCCTGAAATTAACAGTACTCCAAATTTAACTTCCTCTTCTCTCGTTTCCACAGCCGAACTGCTACGCCAAGGTGATCACCATCGAGTCCCAGAAGAAGATCGTCATCTATTCCAAGCAGCCGATCGGAGTGAACGAAGAGATCACGTACGACTACAAGTTCCCTATAGAGGAGAACAAAATCCCCTGTCTGTGTGGAACAGAGAACTGCAGAGGAACTCTCAACTGAAGTCCTGGGACAGACCTGCACTTCTCCTTCACCTCCAGCTCCTCTTCTTCCTCCTCCTCCTCCTTCACGTTCAGCTTCCCCGGCCTGGTTGGGTTCTCTGGTGCAGCGAGCAGTCAGGGGCTTGTGTTCGGTGTCCATATTCAGTTACTGTATTGGGCACTGGGAGAAGCTTATTATTACATGTGCTCGCAATACCCTGATGTATTAATAGAGACTTAAAGGAGCATATTTTTGTCTGGATCTGGCCGTGCAGCTGTCGGGTGAAGGAAGGATTGAGTGACACACGTCTGTGTAGGGATGTCAGCACCACTGCTGATTCATAAATCACGTGAGCTCTCTTCCAGTCTCTGCATTTCATTTTTGCAGCTGCGTTTCGTTTCACGTTATTTTTAGAGGTCTGTGATCGTTGTTAGGCAACAAGCACACCAACGCCTCTCTTTCTCACACAAGAACACACGCGCGCACACAAAGCTAACGGGTGGGTGGGATAAAAGGGTAGGAAACAGCCTTCATTCTGGGTTTTGGATGAGCGTTTTTTATTATAATTATCATTATTTCTCATATTTGCCACACTTTAAACATAAGGATTTTTTATTTAAATTTTATTTTTCAGTTCTTTCATTTTTCATTTCATAATTAGGTGTGTTTGTTACTCATGCTCCTCTGTCAGCTATGTGTATATCCACACACAAGTTTTTTTTTTTAATTATTATATTTTTTTTGACTCCCCATTTCTTCAAACTGTATCGAAAGTTCAGATATTATTCGTACTCCTCACCTGCCTCATTTAACAGCTTTAAAACAACACACAGCAACTGCACATCAGTGCTGCCATCAAAACAATTTAAAAAAACAATTTTATCAGCTTTCAAGGTACATTTAGTCCTGATTTATTTTATTTTTATGTTTTATTTTGTGGTGGACCAAGGGATGCTAATGAACTTATCAGAGAAATAAAATGATTAACCAACCGTATAGATGTTAAATTAAGAGTTCAGTCAGTGGGATGCTTTTATTTTGGATAGTACGTTAAAGAAAAACTCTGGTAGCATCGAAAAGCAGATCAAAGCAGAGGTACCTGCCAATCTGCCTCTGGTCAGCTGTGATTGGTCAGCTCTCTCAGCTCAGGCAGTGTTATTATATTTTCTTTAGTTTTTTCTCTCCCTGCTTTTAATCTTCATTTTTAATGACTTTTAACTGCGAGTGAAATGCCCCGTCAGCAGTCTGTTCCTTTTTTGAAAGGAAGCCATGTAATATATGTAGAGTTGCAGCAGTCTGTCAGTACAACACTGACCCTCAGAAACAAAGACTAAATGAACAGAAAAGGACAAAAAAAATACATGGAAAGAAATACGTGTAAATATTGTAGAGGTGTTTGTTTCTCGTAGAAACACACTGGTTCCAGTCTGTAAATATGTTCTTCCTTTTCCTACTTTCCCATTGCGAGAAAAAATTGTACATACCTATCATTCAGTTATCTTATTTGTTTTTTTTTTGTTGTTTTTTTTTTCTTTTAATTTGTTGTATTATTTTAATATTATTTGCAATATTTCTCTTGTATTAATGCGTTGGACCCTTTATTAATGGTGCATTAAAATATTTTTTAAAAAACGGAAAACTCCCAACAGTGGATTTGTTTCTTTTCTGTGTTTGTCTCTCGTTATACACCAGAATGAGTCTGCTCGTCGACACTGTCATTAACACTGTGGAAGTGTCATCTTCAGGTAGTGTTTTATAATAATGCCTTAAAGAAGCCATCAGCCGAACCCCCAGCTCATGCAGCTTTGCCATCAAGCTGCCGGCGCTCAGAGGGAGCAAAATTGGCCCTGCTCCCTCCAGGTGGGTAGATGGCGCCCTCTCCCCACATCAATCCGAGGGTGATCTCTGCAGCACAGGGCGTCTGTGAGCTGATGTATCAGAACCAAGCCGCTGCGCTTTCTTTCGAAAAGAAGCGGTGGCTGACTTCACATGTATCGGAGGAAGCATGTGTTAGTCTTCACCCTCCTGGTGTGTTGGGGCTTTACTAGTGATGGGGGGAGTCCTAATGAGTGGGTTGGGTAATTGGACGTGTAAATTGGGGAGAAAATGGGAAAAAATTGAAATAAAATTATATATATAAAAAAAGAAGCCATCAGCACTGCAGTTGGCTTTTAAGTTTGAGCACTTTCTTATGAACACTGAACACGTTCATTATAAACACTTAAAAAATACATTCAGCATTAAATAGCACTCATTGCTGACACTGGTTGTCTACGTTCAGAAGAGAAGTATTGTTAAAAGTATAGGATACTCTAAAACTGTATTCTGGTATAATTATGCTCTATCCAGTTTTTCTGGGATAAGTTCACATCCTGATTTCTCTATGCTCTTGTCAAATCAAATCCTCAGAGCAATGCTCCAAAATCTAGTAGAAAGCCTCTCCTGGACAGTAGAAACAGAGAATCACACAATACTGTATGTGGAAATGCATCAAATTCAGTTGTTGCTGAAAATATGTCTAATATTCCTGCATTTCCACTGAATTCGTTTTGCAATCTGTTCTCCTAATCTACCTATTTATTTGTGCTCATCAGTCGTAATTTAATTAAAAAATGGAGGCATCCGGAGAACTACCTCAAGATACTGTGTGTGTATATGGTCAGTGTAATGTTTATCAATTCAATTGTGTGACAATTTAAATTTGAAAATAGAAAATTGAGTGTAAAACTCAATTAAACTCCAAACTTACCATTTGGTGTAATATAGAATAAAATACATTTTCATTCACATTTTATTTTTTTTTTTCTGCATCATAATTAGAATTTCTGGAAAAAAAAGAAAAATGAACTCTCTCAATTTTCTAAAGTTGCATTATACTATCAAATTTTGGTTACAATATGCAAAAAAAAAAAGATTTTTTTTCCCCAATCTCTTAGCAAAAGGCAGAAATGGAAAAACTAAAGATTGGAAAAACAGAACATCACCACAGACAATGAAATGAAGTTTTATACACAATTTTCTATGTTCAAATTTTGCCTGAAACGGTCAGAAAATTGATCAAACTGATCAAAGCACACTGACTGTATGAAGAGTGGTTTTTTTTGTCACTACCTGTGCACTTTTTAAGTTCTCACTGCCTTTTATAAAATGTCAGGGCCCTCAGAATTCTACCATTGAAGTGTGGGGCTACTTTGGGCTTGTTAATGGTGTAAACAGGTGTAAAAAGAGCTTTGAGTTCAGGACTTACTCTCCTAACACCTCTAACAAACTAACTACTTCTAATCTCTTTTCCTGCTCCCCCTCTTTTCCTTTCCTTTAGGTCCTGTCTAAAAATGTTTTTGTCTTGAACTTTTATGTCCTCTGTTGGTAATGTACATTATTATTTATAATTCGCTTTGGATAAAAGTGTCCGCTAAATGTAATGTGATGTGAAATAGTGATTTTTTTTTTGTATGGGGACTTCTGTGCCCTTATCGCTAGCATTGTAAGTCTGTTGGGAGCATTGGTTAAAAGCTCTGTATTTCAGAATGCTGGGGGTGAACGGAGGTGGGCTATTCAACAAAAGTTTTTACTTGTCATCATGTTTTACTAAACCCCAAATCCATTTCACACTGGAGTTTTCCTTTAAAAACCTTTCTGCATCAGAATGTTGAGATATGAGATATGCAAGGAGAAATGTTTATTGTACTGTAGACCACTAAAAGACAATAAGTCTGTGTTCACAATACAGGCTGAAGCGACTCAAATCTGATTTTTTGCTCAACGTGGTTCAGATCTTATTTTTTTAAGGCTGTGTGAATGTGCCAAATACGACTAGAGTCACTTTCATATGTGGTCCTAAATCAGATCCATGGACATCCGACATGAATGTGAACTGTCAAATCGGAATTCAAGTGTTTTTTTTTTCCTTTTACGCATGCGCTACATACTTTACTCTGGTACCACACATCTGTTGTTGCAGCTGTAGCTGCAAAAACAGCAAAAGCAAACCACCTGACCTTTTTTCACCTCCTCAACCTGAGCATGAACTTCAGACCAGCTGCTTACTCTCCACTCCAGCAAAAGATGCTCCACATATGAGCTGCCTATTTCCCTTTATAAAGCTACGAGTCAAGTCTCTCAAATATGAGTTTTTGTTGTTAGTGAAGAAGGTGACATTTATACACGTATTAATTTGCGCATGTGAGGCGTTTCAGGGGCGGATTCATTCACATTACACACAGATACAGATCACTTACATTTGTGAACGTGAACTGTCAGGATAGCCCAATCCTATCTGAGCAAAAAATTGTATTTGAGCAATGTGGTTTGTAATGTAAACGTAGCCTAAAACAATGCACATTATGTTTGACAGGCCGCATAGAAAGATTTTCTAATGTAATTTTTTCTTCATTCATGCCATTCCTCAGTAATACTGGTTGGCATCTGATTTTTATACATTCAGCAGATGATTACATACTATTCAGGCATATTATTCAGTAATTACAGGGATATCTGTGTACACCGTTTGAGGCTATTCTTCAGTTACAGGAGTGTTAATGACACCTTCAGCTTGCTGGTGGGCCAATGTTCAGTTGAAGCGTTAGTTAAGTAATCTTCAGAATGTAAAATGGTGTTTTGTAAGATGTTACACCCCAAACTGATTATGTGAAAAACGTACTTTTACTGGTCAAACTGTGGTTTTATCACAAGGAACTTTTACAACATGTTCTTCTGCACCTCTGACCTCTTCTCTCTCTGTGATGTAATAGAGGGGATTTTGTCTTCTGTATCTTCTGCCAAGCAAAAATATTTTTGTCCTTTTTTTTTCCACTCCCAGTTTCTTTAAAATGTTTCAAAAGTTCAGACGTTGTCCAGATTCCTCCTCACCCGCTTCATTTAACAGCTTTAAAACAAATCACAATCTGTTATTTATTAGCTTTTAAGGTACACTTGGCTCTGATTTATTTTTATTTTGTATTTTTTTGATGGACCAAAGGATGCTAATAAACTGATCAGAAAATTAAGAATGAACCAACCTAGGGGTGTTAAATTAAGGGTTCAGTCAGTGGGACGCTTTTGTATGGTTTCCATTTACACCCTGAAGAAATACTCGACCCTCACAATTATCATTGTATATCTCGCACCCTGGCATAGAATTATACAATTTTACACCACTCAAATTTGGAGGGCCCTGACCTTTAAAACAAGGCACTGAAAAAGACCCTGGGTGCAGCTATTTTTGCAGCTCTTTTGTTTAACGATGAGTGTTTAATTCTTGCTGCAGCTGAAGCAGCAGTGGCCAGTTCTGGACGCTCTTCTGAAGATGAGTCTGAGGTTGGAGATGAGCAAAGACAAGGTGAGATCTTTGTTCAAGTATTCAAGGGTGAGCTCCACTCTCGGACCCCCCTTACGTTGGTATGTTCCCAGTTGGCATTTCAATGTTGAATAAACGTTGAATCAACGTTAATCAACGTAGATATAGCAATGTTGTTTCAACATCATATGTTCAACCTTTAATAAACCATACCTGAATAAAATTAGAAAATCCTGTAGTTAACAAAAAATGTAACAATAAACTTACATCATTGTAGTAAAGCTGAGTATAAAGAAAGTTACCCACCACTACCAATCTGATTCAACATCTGATCTCTAAAACAGTAAAACAGTAAAACTATTAGAACATGAACATGATGTTAAGGCCCTGTCCCACTGCGATTGCATCTAAATATCCACTAAAGTACGTCCAAATTTCAATAGACGCAGTTTAGTGGATATTTAGTGGATATTTAGACGCAATCTGGACGTAGTTTAGTGGATATTTGGACGGCACCGTCCAAGTGGACGTAGTTTAGACGTTGCTGTCCACTTTAGGCGCAAAAGTGGTTTTGGTACCTCCCAAAATTTTCGGAATAGACAGCGACTAATATGGACGTAATTTAGTGGATATTTAGACGCAGTACGGACGTATTTTAAATTAAAAGGGCCTTTAAATTAAAAATCAGTTACTGCAAATAGAAGTAAAACACTGTTTCATTCCTCCATCAAACCATTTTTTTAAATTATATGGTGATGAAATGTAAAATGCTGATTCAAAAGGCAGAAGGTTGAGGACATTATGATGATTCAGCGTTAAAATTTCAACGTTAGCACAACCATTGAAGAATTGCTGCCTAAATGCAAGTTGTTTACCTTAAGTTTAAAGTAAGTTATTATTTGGGTTCAGTGCGTGTGCTATATCTACTAACACAGCAGAGCTGAAAGTGAAACTCCGTGCTGAGACTTAATAAATGATCCAACTAGTGATATTTCTCCTGCATATATCAACAATCATGTAAATAGCCTACCAATATCACTGTAGGCTCAAGTGCACACTAGTAATATGTTAAGCAATGAAGCAATTTATTATTCTTGTCTGGCAAAAAGCCTTAGCATTCCAGTGCAGTGCTGTGCTTAAAAGTGATTGTTAATGCTAAATAAACTGTGATCTAAATATCAAACATTTTTTGAATTTTTGCCATACATTTTGCCAGAGAGAGAGAGAGAGAGGTAGGTGGTGAAAAAAGAAAAACAATTAGCTATTTCTCTCCTATGCTTGTAGATGTGTTTGAGAGTAGTGAGGAGGCAGGATGCAGAGGAGTTGTTGTCAGAGGACACAGGACTGTGGCCAGACAAGCTAACTGCTCAGCAGAGAGAGACTCTAGTTTGCAGACTGGCCAGTGAAAGTGTAGACCTGACCAAAGTGGCACCCAAAGACAAGAAATGCAAAGCATTCCCCGACTATCTTATATCTTCAATATGTTAAGTTGGCTAATGGGCGTGAGATTTGATTTGGAATGTACAGTTGTCTCCTTTTCTCCTGTTCAAGAGTAAATGTTTTTAAATCAAAATTTAAAACTTAAAATATATATATATATAAGTGTCATTGTATCAAAACGTTAGTACACAAACCAGATGTAGCCTAATGTTTGCATAAAGTACGCATCAATACAGGTGGTGAATGAAAGAACCACTTATCAATATAATATGATCTGGTTGTAGCTTAAAACTTATTTATGCTCTTATTCCCAGGCTAACAGTGTCGGAAAGCGGGTTGTTTGGATGTTAGCATAGCCAGCTAGCTAACTCTCCTGCTGTCCTTCTTTCTCCGCCCTCCTCCGGCTTTTGGAGGTAGGCGGGCCTTCATAATCCTTGGAGATACCCTGGAGCATATAGCATTAGCTGAGGGAGGCGACCCTGACCCCGCCCCCAAACTGTCAAAACCACCCCTTTCTAAACAAGAGCGCAAAAAACTCACTCAAGCGAAAACAGCTGCAGCAGGTAATTTGCATGGCACGCGAGGAGAACTGTGAATTTGAGAGGAAAATAATCACCCGAGAGGAGAAAAATTAAGTTTGAGAGCGATATTCTGTTCAGCGCGCACACAAGTGCCCTTTTTTTTGCTTGTGACATTGGTGCTCACTAGAAGTTAATTTACACACGCAAAATGTTAAAACATTGTTTTCACCTGTTTATTTTTCGCCCCCGACTTTTGACATTGATAGCACATGCTTTGCGGAGACATTTGAGGGTTAAGGCTTATGTAAAAATGTTGTTAAATCTGTGGTTTCGTTAGTTATCCTTGACCTTTACCCTCATTACTGACAACACTCTGCACACAACACAAACTTGCCTCTGACCACAAGTTCTCATCCTATTGTCCTCTTTAGTCCAGCAGAGGACTGCAGAAACTGAGGGTGTGTACAGTAAAATTGCTTTCTAAGACTCGAGACTCTGTTCTTCCTCCACATTCTGTAAAGAAACGTCCCTTTGTGTGTGTGTGGCGGATCGGAAGCTGTAAAGTTCCTGAAATTGTCTGAACATGAATAGAATTCTTGTTACAAAACATAAATATGGAAATCCCTTAATAGCTGCAACCCAGACAGGTCACGAATCCCTCACTGCAGACGAGTGTGTGTGATCTAGCTGTGCAGTCTGGCTGAGGCAGGCAGGAGCTTGCACAGCCTGATCATCCAGATGTTTGTGTTACGGTGTTTGCAAGAAAGATTTAGATGTTTTATTACATCTGAAGAGTGAAGTTATGGCTCATATTCCCTCATTTACTTTTATGAGCTGTTGCTCAACAAACACTTCAGTGTAATTGTGTTTCTATTTCTCCACAAACTGAAGAATCTAAAGTCCTCATGAACATCTGCTTCAACTGAACAGGTTTAAACACAGGTAGGAGCTTAAAAGTTCTCCTGCTGAGACACACTGGAATATTTCACTCAGGGGATTTTTCAAACATCATACACTAGGTGACTTTAATTAGACTCTGAAAAGACTTTTAATAGACTAAAGTCTTTTTGCAAAGATTTTGCAAAGACTGGGAATCTTGGAGTGTCACTCTTTGCAAGACTGCAACTACAGTGTATCACAAAAGTGAGTACACGCCTCATATTTCTGCAGAAAGTATTTAAGTATATCTTTTTCATGGCGCAGCACTGACAAAATTACACTTTGAAGAGGTGAAAGAGTGAAGAGGGGAAAGAGCGCCATCTATCCACCCAGAGGAAACAAGGCCAATTATGCTCTCTCAGAGCTCCGGCAGCTGATGGCAAGCTGCATGACCGGGATTCAAACCAGCAATCATAGTGACAGAGTTTTAGACTGCTGAACCACTCAGAGCCTGATCCAAAACTGGTTTAAGTGCAAATACAACAAATCAAGACCAACAAAATTCAGGAGTACAAAACATATAGAAGTCTATAGAAAGTCTAAATCAGGTCTAAAACAAATGTACACATATCTATTCTGTGCACCTCAGGTTAGATGCCATATGTGTTGTAGTGCTGTAGTGTTTTTTAAAAATGAGGATGTGGAGAGATATATTTAGATTCAGACATAGCCCAAACTAGCCACCCTTAACCTTAATAACAGCTTCAGAGCCACGCAACATCCGGCAGCAGGAAACCACCTTCCTGCAGCTGATCTGCTTAACTTTTATCTGGAACTGATCATGTTATTAGCTTGCAGTCTGAAGTCATTAGTCATCTTGATTAAATTATATCGGCTGGGGAGAAGAGTTTCTATAATGTGTGGAAATATTTTACAGCATTGTTGTGATTGATATGATCAAATACATTATTTGTCTGACTGCCTTTAGCTTTGATTACGGCTTTTCACGTTCACTGTGGCATCGTTTCCACAAGCATCTGCAACGTCACATTTACTTCTCTCAAGAGCTGCATTAATCCCAAAGATTCTCAATGAGGTTAAGGTCTGGACTCTGTGGTGAATTCCTAATCCATGTGTGAAAATGATGATCTTGTGCTCCCTGAATCACTCTTTCACTATTCCAGCCCCATGAATCCTGACATCGTCATCTTGGAATATGCCTGTGCCATCAGGGTAGAAAAGTGTGAGGGACAATGCCCTTGGCCACAGCAGCATTTAAGGTGGAATGGTAAGTTTACTCAATCTGAGTGGCACGGATACTGTACATTTATCGTAATATTAAACACTATATGTACAAAAAACCATAGGGCTGCAGCTATCGATTATTTTAGTAATCGAGTACTCTACTGCCGAATCCATCCAAGAGTAATTAAAAAATACTAAAGAGAAAACAAGACATTTCACTTAATAATGAATGACCAATTGATTTCCTTATTTAGATAAGTTATATATTTTTAATTCACAACATACATTTCCAAATAAATAAAGGAATAATAATAGTTGAATAATTAGGACTTTAATAAATTAAGTTAAATGGTTTTCAACAAGAATTTCTTATAAGTATCAAAAATTTAGGGAATTAATCAATAAAAAAGGGCATAAACATTTGCATTATGTTGTGTATCTTAGCTTCTGTACAGCAGGCATGTTGGTAGTTCGTCTCACCAAGCCGGTGACATGTATTAGTTTATAAACTGCTCAGTGCTGTGTTCAGCATTAAATCGTGCTGTTGAGGGAGACAAGAGCGAATACACGCTGTCCAGCTTAAAATGCTCCATTATTATTGTCCTTTTTTCTCGTAAGCTGTCGCTCTTTCCCCTCAGCGCTTTAAAAAATACCCTCTTCTCAACTAAAACCTCCGCTGCCTCTCTTCTTCCTGTGCGCGGGTGACGTAACGCTGAGCGTGTTGTCACATTAAGAGCTCAAATTACCGCGCGCTCAGTTTTTTAATTAAATAAACGATTACTTGAGGCACAAAATTTTTTTTTAATCGAGTAACTCGAATTGTTCAAATAATCGTTTCACCCCAGCAAGAAATAATGAATTAATAATGTATAAACTATAGCAAACTTATTGTCTCAACTAATATTATTAATTTTCTTAATTAATTAAAAGTTGACCTAGCTAAATTATTTATGTTTGAAAAACTGCAAAATTGTAGTTGAAGCCTAATTGAGGCCAAGCCAACTATTCTGCACTACTGCACATGCTCAGTCGTGACCCTTTAGTTAAACGGGGTCTACTCAGCAATTCTACAGGGGTTTTGACCTGATGCTGCACTCTAAAAAACAGAAGTACGATATGAGTACTTTTTTGTACTCAAAGGTACACTCTTCATAATTGTACCCTCAATGGTACAATATTGGTCTTTACAGGGTCAGATTTGTTCCCTCTGAAGTACAATGTCTTTCCTGACAGCAATAAGTACAAATTTGTACCATTTAACAAGCCAAAAGGTACATTCAGTATTCTGCATCACTGTACTAATAAACAATATATATTTTAATTGCAATTTTTTTATTTGAAAGCCAGACAATTTTGGATCAAGTTTTTGAGCCATATTCAGTTGATGATGATGTTTATAATCTTTATAATCTTTACTGCCACAAAAAATATGGGTACAAAAAAGGACTTTCACTGAAATGTACTTTTTTGTACCTCAATATAAGGTACAGCCCCAGCGACAAGCTTTGTACTCTTTTAAGTACAAATCTGTACTTCCTTTTCTTAGTGTGTGGTCATGCTATTTGCATATTGGGTGTGTCCTCCCACCTCTCACTCACCATCAGTGTGTAGTCATTCTCCACGGCCTGCTGCTTCTGGGTTCAGCTGGTCATATCTGCATTACCACAAGCTTATATGGCTGACATTAAAACATATTTATAATTGCCATAAATTCTCAATTTCTAACTTAAACTAACAAAAAAATATATGTTGTGCTCATTACATGAGTTTGATTTATGTAAAACATGTGATTGACACAAGATAATTGTTTTAGTTGATCTTAAAGGATAATCAGCAGAACTTACAAAACACTTTTAATAGAACCTAAATGAGGCCAACCAACAACACTTGAATTTTTAAGCTGGTGAGACTTAAAATGTTATTTTTTTACGTATATAAAAAATGAATTAGCTTAACTTTTTTATTTTTACAGTGCTGAAAATGGCCAAATTGTGCCCAAACTCTCAATATTTTTTGGCCACCATTATTTTCAAGCACTGATTTAACTCTCTTGGCCATGGAGTTCACTAGAGCTTTACAGGTTGCCACTGGAAACTATTTCCACTCCTCCATTTTTGACTTTATATGAATCAGGACGTTGCTCTTCAGATTATATCATAATAGGTTTCTGGATAAATGTACCAATAGAATAAAATGTCTCATAATCAAGTCTTTTTGTATTAACTTTCATTGAGTTTTTGTTCTTTTCATGTATAATTGCTATTGTTAGTCACAACGCAGGCAGCGATGCATATCAAACAATTCATAATTTGATTCCTTTTTCTATTTAGATTAAACTGATCAAACATGCAGTTTCTCTTCATACAATTCTCTAATTATGCTCTCATATAATCGGTTAAATATTCAGCATATGCTCAGTATGACCAGTTTCATTCAATTTCCTATGAGCACTTTCATGTTGAAACTTCTGGATGTATAGTAGTGTTTTTATTGTGGCTTATTGTCATACGTAATTAACTGCAGGTTCTGTAGCTCTCGTGACTCGAACACACTCTCTCTCTGACTCTAACATCACCTCTGCTCTCTTGTTGACCTTCAGTCATTTCCTGTCATCAGCTTGAGCAACATGTTTGGAGATGATTTGGAGATGAACTGAACACCTTTTTTCTTATCTCGAAATAAAAAAATGCCATTGATTTTTATTTAATAGATCAAATTTAGAATAAAAAATAAATTATGATTACATTTCAGTATTTGCCTCATTTCATTATTAAGTTTAAAAGAAGAATTGTGTTTTTTGACTCATATAAAAAATATTAAGGGTCCTACAAGGCACGCCACAATGCTCATTGCTATCTTACACCCCACCGATGGTCTAGTTTTATTCCTTCAGCCTGCATTGTTTAAATAGCAAAGCCTTCACAGCGTGAATGCACAGGTCAGTTTCAGAAGAAGCACGGAAAAGTCATTAAGATGCCAATCTGCCAAAGTCAGAAGGCACCTACCTGGCTCTTAAAGGGAATGGTAAGTGACACACTGATTGGTTTATTTCACGTTACGCCCAAAACACATCTATAAACAATTAATAGAATTAGTTCATGACTTTTGCATGTTTTCAGCTACGCAAGGTGTACTTTTCCCGTAGTTACGATAGCAAAGACACACTGACACGCCCTTAATCAAGCTGTTTGGAGGGGTTGAAGGCTCGCCTATAGATTACTAAAAAAGGGCAGAAAAGTGTCTTCCATTCCTTAAAAGGAAAACAGTTTGATAAAGTAATGTCACTGATGTCAAAGGTTACTTTCTTAAAGAGGCAGTCATCCCAGTATGACCCATCC
This sequence comes from Astyanax mexicanus, assembly GCF_023375975.1. NCBI lineage: Eukaryota > Metazoa > Chordata > Actinopteri > Characiformes > Acestrorhamphidae > Astyanax > Astyanax mexicanus. Next base: position 19,669,323 of record NC_064426.1, on the reverse strand, counting down.
CTCCCTCACATCAAAGAAAAACTGTATAAAAAGTACAGAATATACTTTAAAGTGAAGGTTGGTGTTGCTTTGTATTTGTAATAATGCATTGTTACATAGTATTTCCATGAAATTTAAACAACTATACTGCAGACAAAAACGACATGTTTTATTGATATTGATCTGAAGCCATTTTCTAAAAGCATCTTAGCATTAAGAACATCTTAACATGGAGAGAGAATGCTCAGTGTGAATCTCACTCGACCAAAAACGTCACTAAAATCTGGAGGCTACAGATGTTCCGATTAAAACAGATAGATTTCTCATTGACTTTATTGATATTAGTGGAAAATCCTGTAATGAATGAGAATTATTTAAAGAATGAGAGTAAAGTGTGATCAAAACTTCCAGCACAGTGTGTAAAACAAGACCTGTGAAACCCAGTGGATGGAGAGAGCACTGCTGGGTGGTCGTGACCTCTACCTTTAACCCATCCATGCAGTGAACAGAGCCATTACACAGTAGTGAACACACACATACACACACACACACACACACACACACACACATACATACACACACACTCCCTATTCTTTCTACAGTTTCTCAATTTCATCAATTATTCATGCAAATATAGGCCAGGATAAAATGTATTGGCGTTTGGGTTGGGTTTCTATTTTTGGTGAGGATCTTGGACCGATTTTATGTGGTACACGGAGCTCTGGTATGTATTTTTACATTTTAATTATTTCACTAAAACTGTCACGCTGCCGCTGCCCCTTCGTACTATAGGTGTTGTGTCTCATAACGCTGGTAAAGCGACAATTAAAAGAAAAAACTAAAACGAACTGAAATTACAGATTGAATACCCTCATTTTCATGTTTGTTAATTTATTTAGAATTTATTTATATAAATGTGGTATATCATGATATATATCGTTATCGTGATATAAAAAATTCCATATCGTGATATATGATTTTTCCCATATCACCCAGCATTAGCTCAACGGTAGCAGTTTGCCAAGCCCGGGTATCGAACCTACGACCAGACCAGAGACGTTAAAACGACATCTTTTCTAGGTAATTTTTGCACGTCCAATTTTGGTCTCTCGAAGGTGCAGACTGTGATGCCAGATGACATATTTTTTCAGATGTCTTCCACACCTTTTCTACATAGAAAAGACGTCTGCAACGACCTAATTTGAACTAGAATTAGCCCTTATCTGAAGGTCTGGGGGACGTCAATATTGAACATGCGAAGACGTCGGAAAAAAGACGTCATCTGGCGTCACAGTCTGCACCTTCCGGATAAAGATTCAGGTTCAAATCTGCTGCTAAGTCAAACTATGCTACAGGAAGGTTTACTGGAACACAAAACAGCTTCACCACCTTCTGGTACTAGTTATGCACATTCGTTGCACACCATGTTTTATAATAAATTGCATTTTAATCCCCTCATTTTTTCTAAAACACTTCAATCTGCCAACAACCACTTAAAGCAATGGATAAATTACATTAATTACCCCTATCATACCACTGTGTTGATTGTAAATAGACTCCCCTGTTGTGTAAAAAATATGTATATTAAAACAGCACTTTTTAACTATGGGCAATGTTTAGCTATCCTTAGCTAGCTAGCTAGTTAGCTAGTTCACTAGCTAGCTGCTTGGGAAAAGAGTCAACGGCAGCAGGTGCGGGTGGTTTAAGACTTCAGAGCAAAAACTACTAACACTACAAACACACACATGATCATAAAATTAACCGACCTGGCAAAATGTACCTTACAGCTTGTGCAGACAAACCAAGTCTCCCTGAAGCTGCGGGAGTCTCCCGCATTTCGGTAGCGGCTCCCGGATGCCCGCGAGTCACATATAATCTCCCGGAATTCAGAACGAGTGCCCCAAAAGAGTGCACTGCACACAAACGCGCACACAGACGACAGACTTTTTTTCTCTAACCGCGTGTGGGAAGGAGAGAGAGGAAACAGAGAGGGTTCTTAGTTTTCTTAGTTTTTAGTGTGGGCGGGCAGTGTTTTTCCCCCCTCCCAGACGGGATTTGTTCAGTGAGTGAGAGAAAGCAGATCATGGCGGAGGCAATATTAATAATTATTGTAATATGATATGAAATGTTTTTGATGTTGTGCATTTTTTGTGATATTGTAACTGTCAATTTGGCAAATAAAGGCTCCCCCCCCCCCCAAAAAAAAGGGTAAGCAGAGGCAGGGCCTTCGAAAAAGAAAAAAGATAAAACTCATTTCACCTCTGGGGGGGGGGTGCAAGGTAGTGGTAGGGTAACCTCCCTGAAATCAACTTTTGCAACTTGGGATGTCTGGCTTGTGGCACACGAGTCCTGTCCTGAGCTGAGCAGAGCTGCGCTTCTGCAGCACCTAAAAATGCACATTTCTTGGTGTGTTGCCTCACAGATGAGAGTGGAGTTTGGGTTATGATGACCTGCGGTTACAGCAAATCAGAGTGGTGCTGTCTGGTTAAAATCAACCTAAAAATGTTCCACACAAATTTCCCAAAAAAAAAAAACAAAACATAAATAATACATAAATTCGTCAATTAATTAATTTGTAATAAACAATGCTTAATAATAAATAATATATATATTCATATTGATCAATTATATTGATAACTACAAGGTTGATATATTAATATAAAAATAATAACTATATTCTTTAATAATGTACGTCCCCAGGACGTCCAAAAAAGTTACCTGGTCCGACGTTTAAAATGTGACGTCTAATTAGGGACATAGTTAGACGTCCAAATAGCGGACCTAGTTTGCACGGTGTGTAGAAGTGCAGAATTGGTATTGGACCGACGGACGCAATATAGACATGATCTGCACGTCTATAAGATGTCTAATGTTTAGTGGGGACATGTACAAGGGTGTCAAAAGTATTCACATTCATTACGTTAAAAATACTTCTGTAGAAGTTGAAGTATCAACTCAAACTTTTTACTTAAGTAAAAGTATAAAAGTACTGCTTTTAATACTACTTAAAGTCTGAAAGTGTAACTGTAAAAATGACCTCATAAACAGAAGCCTAGGCCGCACTACAGGGACCTATAGTGCACTACCCCCCGATGACTAGTTAAAGTACTGAAATGGTGCTAAAAAAAAGAGTTCTTTTTGCATCCAACTATTCCGAAGCCACTCGCTGCAGCTGGAGACGCATAATTGGGGTCTTTCTTTCTACCAACTTTCCCACTGGTTCCCAGTTCGGAGCGCAACATTTCGCTCCACTTCTCTCCACTTCTCTCTAGTCTCTTCCATAAGGCTACATGCATCTGGAGTTTGACGTGACGTGCAGGCGGAATGTATCAAATACAAACCAATAAAGAGTCTGACATGTATAAAGTACTAGAAATCCAGACTCGAGTAAAAGTTAAAATACTCTGTCAAAAAAGTGTCTTGAGTATTAGTTGAAGTGTTCTTTAGGTAGAAGAACTAAAGTATTCAACATTTCTTGTACTTAAGTACTGCAAGTAGTGTATTCTAACATTTTCTACTCAAGTAATAAAAGAGAAAAAAAATACAAGTGTTGTATTGTGTTGTTTTTACAGAAAGAAGTCAAAACTTTGTATACATCATTGTCTATTATTTCAGATGTTTAAATAGTTAAAGGACACTCACGATTCCTTTTGCTGTAGCAACACTACAAGAACAGGAGTGTACATTCTTAAATTAACTCTCCAAATAAACTCACCTAAACTGTTAGGATATTTTAATAAATTCAGCATAAAAGGTCACTAGTTGGTCTATCACTATTGTAAAATCAACTAAAACGGTCAAAATCCAAGAGATTAGAGCCCCTTTATCAAACCCTGTAACAGAGATGCAGAGCCTCTCCCGCTCTGGCTTTAGTGATAATGTGGGTTTGGTATCAGTCCTAACATTTTTAGCATTTTAATGAGCGGGAGGGATTCCAGGATCAGAGGTTTAGGGGTGTTGAGCACATGCTGAATCAAATCAGACACACAAACTTTGATGTACAGGGGGCAGGTGGTTTAGTTTTTAAACATATTTTCAGCAGATAAGGAGATAAAACATTGTAAAACATTTATGTCAAAAAAAAACTCCTGATGCTTAATTATCTGGTCTAATTTAAACAGCTAAAAGTGGAAAGCGACTCAAAATTCAGGATCAGGTCATCTTCACACAATGAACAATAAAATATTATTTATTTTATTTTTTTTTTTACTTTTTTTTTCTTTCTGGAATCTGAATATGGTCCTTTATTTTGAAAACCAACCCAATAGACCACTGAAGTTGTGTCGTCATTTTGTAGTCGGCGCCATGTTGTTTATGCCCATATTTGGGATTCTGTGTCTAAGAGGTTCAGGCCTATAGGAAATTTGAATGGGCTTTTTAAAAACTTGCCTCTGTCACATTCTGTGTTAAATAAATACATTTTCCTCCTGAACAACACTGGATTCTCTGATTTTTTTTTTTTTTTCAAGCTTCCGGCACTCAGAGGGAGCACAATAGGCCCTGCTCCCTCCGGGTGGGTAGATGGCGCTCTCTCCCCACATCACTAAAGGGTGATGTCTGCAGCACAGGGCGTCTGTGAGCTGATGTACCGGAACTGAATCGCTGCGCTGTCCTCGAAGCGCGTTGGCTGCTCGGCAATGCAGCATCAGGAGCAGCTCGAAAAAAAGCGGTGGCTGGCTTCACATGTAGTCTTCACCCTCCTGGTGTGTAAATTGGGGGAAAAAATTGGAAAAATTAGAAATAAAATTATATAAAAAAAAGAGTAGTCATTAGAAAAATGCTACTAAATAAATATTATCATTGGCAGTTCCTGAGCCCCTAAAAGGACTGGCGACGCCCCTGGTAACAAGTAACGAGGCAGCACATAAAAAAAGTAAAAAGTATTAAACTCATAAAAAATATGTAGTGAAGTAAAAGAGGAAAGGGGGAGAAAAAATAATAATACTCCAGAAAAGTACAGATACAGCTTTTTAATACTTAAGCAGAGTAGTGAAGTAGTTCTAGTGCATAGCTTGTTTAAAGAGCTAGAGCTGCAGTTAGTGGCTAATGCTAATACTGCTCCGGCCTCCTCTGTAACGCTGCACTCCAACCTGACTGGTAAGATTTATACATACATAAGGTGCACCAGATTATAAGGCGCACTGTCGATTTTTGGGAAAATGACAAGATTTTAAGTGCATCTCATATAATTGTAAAAAAAAAGTATTTTACATCTTTGTTTTATATTTCCCAATAAACTTCAAAACAACTTCATATTAAAATGTGTTAAACTATATAAACAATACATTCTGTTGTCACAGCTTAGCCCATGTCTGTCTTGTGTTTCTCCCTCATTTGGTCCCTTGTGCTCCTGCCCTCTGTTTACCTGTCATGTGTTTCCCAGCCATGTGCTTCTGTTGTGTTTTGGTCCTGTCTCCGCCCTAGCCCCACCCTGTCATCAGTGATTTGGTGTTTCCAGTTTCCTGTTCCCTCCTCTTGTATATAAGCCCCTTTGTTTCAAGTCTTCCTGGTCTAGTCTTTTGTTGGTTTGGTTGCGGTCTGTAGTCTTGTCAGGTTAGTTTTGTGTCTCATGCTGCTTGTTGTTTGGTTCCTGTTTTCAGGTTTAGTCTTCTTTAGTTTTGTATTTAGTATAACTTTGGTTTATCGTGTTTGTTTGTTTGTTTATTAGTTTGTTTATTTAATAAATCTAAATATTCTGCGATTACGTCCATCCCCTCTTATCCGTAACAATGTAATACATTTCAGAGTGTTTAATGTATTTTGGAATAAAATGCAATCTAAAATAAAGATGTATTTCTCATTATTCTAAAGTGAGTCTACTTGTAAACACTGATCAGGTTCAGATGTGGACAGAAACATTTGGTTTACGTAAAAAAATGCATTTTGACAAATTTAATTTATTGATTATTATAACTTAAATATTCAAGTTTACAATAGTTTACTAATTTCATACACTGTGGCCAATCAAAGTGCTTTAAAAATACAGAGAAATACAGAGATCATTCAGAATCAAAATAATAACAATAACAATAATAAAATAAAATAAAAAGAAATATTATAGAACATATTCAACATTACTACATTAAATCAGGATAATCTTGACCACTGGGACTTACAGAGTGAAGAACGTTTATATTAATGTAGTATTGAGTTAAACTGCTTGAAGACTTTATAACGTTATCAGCTTGCTCCCTCTTTTCATTCCACTCATTTTTGACTGAAAGCTTGGAGGAGGAATGCAGGAGTCTGGATATGAGCCGAGATACTAACCTGAAAACGCCCTGAGCTTCTCAACACGGCCGGGGTGAGCTGCAGGTCCTCATCCTGCTCCAGGCTCCTGCTGACAGAATGAACCACATAGTGATCCTTATAGCACTTTTTAAACAGGGAGATCATACTTTAAAATGCCAATAAGACACTACCCACTAAACAAAGAGACGTTGAAACGACATCTTTTCCAGGTAATTTTTGCTTGTCCAATTTTGGTCTCCTAAAGGTGCAAACTGTGACGTCTTTTTTCTGACATCCCCCAGACCTTCTTCTACGTAGAAAAGATGTCTTAGGTCGTTGCAGACTTCTTTTCTACGTAAAAAAGACGTTGGCAACAACCTAATTTGGACTAGAATTAGCCCTTATCTGCTATACATATATATATGTATATATATATACAGATATTCTCAACATATTTAGTATATTATTATTATTATTGAACTGCCAATACTGACAGTATAATACTGGAGCAGTATAACAGTAAATTCCGTAAAGAGTGAACTCTGTAGCTCCAAAAAAGTTAACGTCCAATTAGGGTCATAGTTAAACGTCCAAATAGCGGACCTTGTTTGCACGGCGTGGAAAAGTGCAGAATTGGTATTGGACCGACGGACGCAATATAGACATGATCTGCTGTTTAGTGGGTAGTGTCATATCCCATGACTGTCTTCTTTCTGTGTCTTTAGTGCAGGGGTCACCAACCTTTTTTTAACTGAGAGCTACTTCTTGGGTACCAATTAATGCGAAGGGCTACCAGTTTGATACACACTTGTGAAATCACAAATTTGCTACCTTTAATTACATTTAATTATGTTATTATTAATTATTAATTATATGCATCTATGTGAAGACACTGATCATGTCAATGGTTTCTCACAACAATAATTTAACAAGGTAGGAAACAGATAAATATCAATATGCAAAATTTTATTTCTATAAATCTCTGCAAGTATTTACATTTTCAAATGATCACTTCTACAACATTTTCACTAGCCATTACCAATTTTTAACAAATCATGAACTACGGTGCACCATGTTTGTACAGATTAACCATTGTGTAACATACAAAAATCAACTTTCAGATTTTACTGAACTTATCACCAAATCTGCAGCATTTTTAAAACAAAATTACCATAGTACAAACACATTTAACAAACACATTTGTCACGATTTTTCAATAATTGAAAATGAAAATGAGAATGAGAACATCTGGTATCTGTTTGTTTGTCTGTTAGTGGGAAGCCTGGCATTGCATGCTGGTCACCAGTGTATTGTATTCTGGGGTGTAACTTGACACTGAAACTCTGAGTGAGTCTTGCAGATGTGCATCAGTGAGGCGTGTTCTGTGTTTGTTCTTGATGAAGTTCATGTCAGAAAAGGCTGATTCACAAAGATAGGTTGAACCAAACAGGCTGGCAACCTTCATAGCTGCCATGCGTACACCACTGTACTTTTCTGTGTCAACAAGGCACCAAAAGTTTGGTGCACCCTGATAGGCTTTGAGGTGGAGGTCATTTTGCAATGTCACAATTTCAATTTCCACCTGTCCAGCATCCAAGCTGAAAGTTGCACTTAGTTGCTCAGCAATGCATGTTGTGTCCACGTTCCTGAAAGGATTGGAAATGAATGACACACATGGCTCAAGCTGTTCAAGGTCACAAAACCGGTTCTCAAACTCTTGCTCAAGTCTGTTTATGATTTGAGAGTACTTTTCTGCAACTTTGTCAAAAGTCTCAGAAGCAGAAGCATTGTCTTTCATCACCATCTGCACAGAGGGGAAGTGCAGCACCTTTTTTCTCTGTAAATGTACAGAGAAAATGTTCAGCTGAGCTTTAAACGCATTTAAAGCACTTATCATGTCAGCAACAGCCCTACCTTTGCCTTGCAGCTCACAGTTCAAACGGTTCAGTTTCCCAGTAATGTCCGTCAAAAATGCAAGGTCAAGTGTCCACTCAGTGTCCTCCAGCAGCGAGGTGTCTTCTCCTTTGGATTGCAGGAACTCTGTGATTTCACCCAAAAGTGATAAAAAACGAAGCCCCCTGCTTAGCCATCGGATTTCTGTGTGTAGTAGCAGGTCACCATATTCAGCTGACAGCTCCTCCAATAGCACCTTGAATGTTCTGTGCTGTTTAGCTCTGGAGCGAATGCTGTTTATGATCTTCACGACGGGAGTCATCACATGTTCAAAGCCGATCACCTTTGCACATAACGCCTGCTGATGAATGATGCAGTGGTAATGCAAAAAGTTTGGGAATTCTGGGTCACCTTTACAGTGAGCGATGAATCCTGTATGTCGGCCAGTCATAGCAGGAGCCCCGTCAGTAGTCACTGATACCAGCTTTTCCAGCGGTACCTTTTTCTCCGCAAAAAACTCCTTCACCGCGTTAAAGATGTCAACTCCCCTCGTAGTTGTCTTTAGGGGTAGTAGTGTCAGAAGTTCTTCTTTTGTGGAGAAATCATCAAACACCATCCGGATAAAGATCATTAGCTGCGCTGTACTGCTACTGTCCACGGACTCGTCACACTGGATACTAAACCACCTGCACTTCGCCAGATCCCGGTCCAGCTGATCGGCCAAGTTCCCGGACAGAGCTGACACTCTTCTAACCATTGTTGTTGCCCCCAGTTGGACATCGGAGAGAGTGGAGATTACATCTATTCCATATTTCTTGTCTTCAAGCACGGTGTTTGCGATTATCATCATTGCTTCTTTGAAAACCTCCCCGTCTGAAAATGCCTTCTTTTTCTTGATCAAGAAATGTGTAGCTCTAAATGAGGCTTCGGTTGTTTTTTGTGAGTTTTTTACCGGTCTCGTGAAAAAAGACTGTTGTTTGCACAAAGCTGCCTTTAACTCGCGGGCCTTTTCCTCTCGTAGTGCGCTGCCCGGTGGGTAGTTAGCATCGTAACTTGTGTGACACGTCCTGAAATGTCTCTCCACGTTGTGCCGCTTTGCCGTCGCCACAGTCGCCCCGCAAATGAGACACACGCAGGAATCTTTTACAGTCGTAAAAAAGAACTCTTTCTCCCATTCATTGTGAAAATAATACGTTTTCATTCTTTTTTCTGCCATGTTGTCAGATGCAAATCATCTCCTCACATCTCCTCACCTCCTCACCTACTGCGCCTGCTAGCTGGTCCCCACGGTAACCGCGGGCTATCACTAATCAAATTAGGAACATTTTTTTTACGTTTTTTTTTTTTTTTTTGTAATTTTCCAATTTACACCAATGCAAGTGTGATTTAAAAAATAATAGCAAAAAAATATATAATTATGCAGCTCACTGGTAAGTGTCACTATAATGAGCTATTTTTAGAACAGGCCCGCGGGCGACTCATGAGGTCCTTTCGGGCGACCTGGCGCCCGCGGGCACCACGTTGGTGACCCCTGCTTTAGTGTGTGCTCACACAGAAGAGTCACCTTTTATCCACAGAAGAGAGGCTGAAAATAGCAGAATATAGATTTATAGAACTATAGATTACAATGAGGTTGATTAAAAAAAATAAAAATCTTAAACTTATAATTGACTACATCTGTAGATTCATTTTAATCCTAAATGTTACAAACACACCCACAGGATGAGAAAGTGTCAGTGTGTGAAAGAGAGGGAGAGGGAGAGAACAGAGAGGATTCTGATTGGCCTGTTCTCTGCATAGTCAGCCAATCATTTTTTAGTGTGGGCAGGCATTGTTTTTTTCCCTCCTGGACAGGATGCGTTCAGGAGCATCATGGCTGCCATCAAAACTCATTTCACCTCTGACTACTCTAAAGTATATCCTTCTCTGGTAAAAGTAAAAAATCTAAGAAAGTCTTGCCCATTGTACAGTTTATAATAGTGATTTCAACATTTACCACAGGGGACTAAATGATTGCAAAAGGCATGTTGAGGTGAGTTAATATGACTATATATAATATATAATAGCCAAAAGTTACTGTTCCATTATCCTTTGGTATCCTTTGGTGTGTGCACAATTTAATTTATTTACTTTTTTCTTTGGGGGAACCTACCCATAATTCATTTTTGCAACTTGGGACGTCTGCTAAAGGGATGGAATCACGGCATCCATGCTTACATACAGTCACTGATCTAAACCAGACTAAAACACAGACCCAGTTCTAAAGTATTCACTGTGGATTTATGCACCAGTTCTAAGCATACTCAGTTCTGACACTTATTAAATACTGTTTATTACAAACCACACGCTCGAACATTACTCAGCATTAATAATACGCAGTTGAGGCATACCTTCTTTTTCTTTACTAAGCAACAAAACATAAAAGAATAGAAGAGAGGAAATGACTGCAGTTCTGCAGTGCCTCTCTCTCTCTTTTGCTCACTCTCACTCTCGTGCTATCTCTATTTTGCTGAACGGAAGAATAGAATGCTGTTTCCTGTGAGAATTAGGTGAAGACTCAGACGGAGGAAGAAGAACCAACAGAGCAATGAAAAGCGTTGCAGTGTGGACTTAAGGTTGGGTTGGGTTGGGTAGTCGAGCTTAACGCCACATCAGCTCGTTGGCTATTTCGTGGCAGGATAGGTACTGTTTATTCACAAGGTTCTACGATCTAAGCCATCGCAAGGCAGACAGACACAGACAGACACACACACACATTCACTCACACACTCACACCTAAGGGGCAATTTCAATCAAGTTCCAATTAGCCTGAACGTGCCGTCTTTGGACTGTGGGAGGAAACCGGAGAACCCGGAGGAAACCCACGCAGACACGGGGAGAACGTGCAAACTCCACACAGAAAGACCCGGGTCGCCCCAGCCGGGAATCAAACCCAGGCCATATTGCTGTGAGGCGGAAGTGCTACCCACCGCGCCACCGTGCCGCCCAGGCTTAAGGTAAGTGTTTGGTTGATGTGCATTACGTGTGTATGTTTGAGTAAATCGGGTGCATTAAAAAAGGAGGTTAATTCTGCTTTTGCTGGAGAAATTGTCTCTACTGTCCAGGAAAAGGTTTTTTTATTAGATTTTGGAGCAAGAAGGGACAGACAACGGGGGACAGTGCAAAGACCGACAGAGGACAAGTAACAGAGGAAGTCTATATAACTAAACAGGAAACACACTGGGAGTGGAAACACCTGGGGAAGGGGTGGATCTACAAATGAGACATGAGGTAATGGAAAATCACAGGCAGAACACAGGGGCACGGGTCACGTGGGACAACACAGGCACGAGGACAGACAGGAAACAGGGCCAGGCGTGACAATATGTATGTATTAATGCTCTCAACCCACCCCCAAATTTGACATACAGTAACTGGTCAATCAAATGAATAGGGTAAACATGCGGTGAAGAACATTGGTATTTAAACTGTGGAAAATGACAACAATAAATCCATAATTTCTGCTATTTACTTACTTAGAGGTATTTTTTTCTCTGTAGCATAGTCGCTGTGAAGTGTGGAGAATAGTTTTGCAGTATATTGATTATCGCTGAATCGCAGTTTTGAGATATCACCGTTATCATTAATTTACCACAGCTGAAAGGTGCTTGAAAAACTTAGAAAATAGCCCTTTAAAGTGCTTGAAAAGTGCTTCAATTTTACCTTTTAAAAGGTGTATGAACCCTAAATAATGCATTTGCTATCCATTTGATCAGGGCCCCTGGAAAAAAAAACATTGCTTAGGGCCCCAGAACTTCCAAATCTGCCCCTGAGGGCATCTGTGACATAATCAGAATACACAGAGAAAGCGTTTTTCAAATTTACAGGAAAAATCTCAACATTTCCATATGTTAAAATAAACACACATAAACTCAGATATAAAGGTCTACAAAAGCTTTATAATCTAAAGAGAGAGAGAGAGAGAGAGAGAGATGAACAGGGTGGTTATCAAAGCATCTAAAGTAATTGGTTAAAACATTACTCAGCTAAATGTGATTGGTTAAGTTCAGTCAACAAAATTCTCCCTCCCTACCACGGTCACTATAGGTCGCTTTCTCAGACAGGAATTAAGCCTAGTCCTGGATTTTTCTTTCAATTGAGAATCTTTATTCAGGATTCCGTGTAGTTCTAGACTAGGCTTAATCCCTGTCTTGGAAACCAGCATTGAGAGTCCTAAATAAAGCTCCTCACGGTGACCTCACACCAGTCCTCTACCATGCTCTGTGTCTCCATATCTGGTATGATGGTTTGGAGCCAGGCATAAACAACTCCTGATGTGAATGACCATTTCAAGACTGCTGAAATCCATATACACAGAACAAACACGACCCAGACTTACCACAGCCTTACAGAGAAACACCACACAGACGTCTTCCTAAAAAAACAACTCCTTTACACATATCGTCACTGTCCAATGAACAAGTATCTGAAAATAAGCAACTTTACAGGAGAGAGATAAAACCTTATTTTCTTTAAATCAATGGAAGTCTAAAAAGAGTTTATTTCAAGTCGTTGTCAGGATTTTCTATTGGTCCATTCATCAGTAATTTTGACAAAAAATATGTAATACACTGAAAATCCTCAAAAATAGAGATATTTGTTTTTCATCGGAAAGAGACAATATGTTAAAATGTTTAAATTAATATCAGAACCAACAAATAAGAAAATAAAGGATGCAAAAAATGTAGAATACCTAAACAAGCTTTAGAATGCCTGGAAAGTGACAAACTGGGAACCTCAAACATTCTTTCAGAAGAAATGTATAAATATGTAACTGTTGTAACTGTTATGTCTTAATGCACTATATTTACACCTTTAAAATTGGTGAGCTGTTATGTTAAATTGCAATGGCGATGTTGGGAGAGTGCGGTGGTGTTGATACTAGAGAGCAGCTCGTCACCTCCAGACTTTGTGAGGTTGCAACAGAAACCAGGCTTCATGATTAGAGTCTGCTGATTAAAGCTTAACATAAATTAAAAAAGCACCCTTAAGTTTTTGTGGTAGGAAGCTAACCCTAGGGAAGTGAGCAAGCAGTGGCTAGGTGGGTTCTAGGCTACAATTTCTTCCTGCACACTAAACTGAGAGTTTAATGAGAAGGAAAATAGATTACAGCAGCACTATTATCTGGTGATAATAAATACAGAAAAAAAAATTCAGTGTTCTTGTTTTCAGTCTTAGGTGTTAACAAACCTATTCTATGCTATGCGATGTTACATAGATCCTGTGAGACATCTTAGTAATGTAAACCAGTATATGAATGCTGAGGTAGAGATCAATCTATTTGATGCTGAGGTAAAATAACAGGGTTATAAATGGGCTTGTAAAACTGCTTCTGAGCATTTTTCACCACAGCAAAGTCAATTACAAAGTCAACAACAAATTATACACTGAATAATTGCATTCTTTTGTAAAATATTTACCTCAAAATGACTGTAAAATCAAATCTTGAGAACACACTGTAAAAACTCCTCTTTTTTCCCATAATGTGATTTTTAGTTCAGCCGAAAAAAATATATCTAAATGGCATCATAAACTATAGCAAACTAATTGTCTCAACTAACACGTTTCTTGTTAAACGTTTCAAAAGTCTAAAATTCTAACTAAATAACAGAAAATATGTAATATAGTGTTGCGTCTACTACATGAGTTTGAATACTGTAAAATGTGTCATTTTATTAACGCAACTGATTTTTTTTTTAGTTAATTCTAAAGGATAGTCAGCAGAACTTACAATACACATTTCATAGAATTTAAATTAGGCCAATTAAAAATAAAAGTTTTTATATACAGTCATATGAAAAAGTTTGGGCACCCCTATTAATCTTAATCATTTTTAGTTCTAAATATTTGGGTGTTTGCAACAGCCATTTCTGCAAGCACGCCACAAAGTCGCCTGAGGTGTGCTTTTGTGCTTTTGCATACCTCAGGCGACTCTGTTTGTGGCTTGCTTGCAGAAATGGCTTCTTTCGCATCACTCTTCCATACAGCTTCTCCTTGTATTGTATTGTTGACCGATGCACAGTGACACCATCTGCAGCAAGATGATGCTGCAGCTCTTTGGAGGTGGTCTGTGGATTGTCCTTGACTGTTCTCACCATTCTTCTTCTCTGCCTTTCTGATATTTTTCTTAGCCTGCCACTTCTGGGCTTAACAAGAACTGTCCCTGTGCTCTTCCATTTCCTTACTATGTTCCTCACAGTGGAATCTGACAGGTTAAATCTCTGAGACAACTTTTATATCCTTCCCCTGAACAACTATGATGAACAATCTTTGCTTTTAGATCATTTGAGAGTTGTTTTGATGAGCCCATGATGCCACTCTTCAGAGGAGATTCAAATAGGAGAACAACTTGCAATTGGCCACCTTAAATACCTTTTCTCATGATTGGATACACCTGGCTATGAAGTTCAAAGCTCAATGAGGTTCCCAAACCAATTTTGTGCTTCAGTAAGTCAGTAAAAAGTAGTTAGGAGTATTTCTAGTTAGTTAAAAAATATATAGAGTGCTTTTAAGCTGTTTTAAAATGTGAGTTTTCTATTCCTTTTTACAGTGAATTTTCACTCCAGAACAGAAGTCGTATATTCTGATGTTACAATTTGATCGATATTAAACTTTTATTTTTCTGTTTTAGCAAAACTGAGCTAAACATTCCAATAATAACATGTTTTGGCACTTTATTGATTTCTATCAACATTCTCAGCAGGCTCCAATATTTTATGACTGTCTTCACTGTAATTATCACTTTATAAATGTAAACAGCTCTTCTATTGTTGGCAGGTTTCTTATTATTTTTTGTCATTAATAATTAGAATCTCTTCTCCCCGTGCTTTTCTACCCAGCATGCAGGACCTGGGGTAACCTGAGTTCAGTGACCAGCTTTAGCTGGTGTTTGTATTTAGTGTGAAAAGTAATCGAAACCCTTCAACCCATGTCTGCAGGGTGCTGCTTTCCTGCTAATTCTTTGGTTGTATCCTAGAGGGAATTTGGCTCGGCTGTTGTAATCTTGCTTTTTTTGGGTAATCATTAAATAAACTCATTCAGTCTGACGTGCTGGGTGCTTTAAGGGCTTTAAAGATGAATGAAGTTCAAATGTTTAGTAGTATAAACATGAATATCTGAGCCAAAAGTCATTCAACTTAACCCTTGTGTGGTGTTCGGGTCTGTGGGACCCGTTTTCATTTTTCTTCAAATGATACTAAAAAAATATTTTTTCTAACTCAAACTCATTGGCATTGGCATATTTTTTGTGAAAAACATACATCAAAACACATTTTCGATAAACACACACTGTACACCCCCCCCCCAACCCCCCCCTTTACACATTTATATTATATACAGTATGTTTGGCTAATAAACATTGCTTTATTTGTAAATTTGAAACTAAACAAATTTTCTACTCATATCTTGAGTTTAATTCATTTTCTTTTACATTTCATTAAAAAACTAATAAAAAAAAGAGTAGCACTTTTTGTAAGAAATAAAACATAAGAAAGGTAAAGGGCAAATATTAACCATGCAAGCTGTTTATATTGCTTGCAGTTTAGGTGAAGCAAGCATGTGTAAAGCATTTTAATGTAAAATTGCTTATTTTTGTTGAATTAAATACAAGTAACAAAGTAAATGAGTAACAAAAATATGAACACCACACAAGGGTTAATGGCTACACATAGAAGATGCACAAATATTGATGTTTTTTAATCTTTTAGAAGTCTTTTGTTAAATTTGCTAGAACAAACTGAAGGACTAGGGCAGAACTGGGTATTATATGGCGTGAGATTGTTGGTAGGGGTTCACATACTTGTTCCATCCTGCACTGTGAATATTAACATGCTGTGTTCAGTAAAAATATGCAAACATATAATTCTTTGTGTGGTATTAGTTTAAGCAGACTGTGTTTGTCTATTGTTGTGACTTAGATAAAAATCAGAACACATTTAATAATGACCAATTTATGCAGAAATCCAAGATACGTTTTCTTGCAACTGTACATCTATAATACCACTGACTAGCGGTGTGACGAGACACTAATATCACGAGACGAGACACAATACTTGGTTTACGAGACGAGATTTAAAAATAACATTTTAAAGAAAACGTCAAAAATGAAAAATGGCTTGAAAACTACAGTTTTGTTTGACAAAATCATATAACGCAAACTTAACAGACTGGTTTCTCTCACACATTGATTTTTATAAGAAATAGAAATAATAATAAAAAATAAAAATAAAACTTTTCTAGGTCTTATATAGAGCAAACAATAAGTGCAAACCACAACCAGTCATATTAAGACTATGGTTTGTGTTTTTTCTCCTAAATCTCTTGTAATTTAACTTTGCATAACCATAACCAGTGATATTAAGACTGTGCTTGAAGTGCAAACAGAGACAGAACATGTTTTTAAATGCAGTACAGAGCTAAGGGATTAGTACAACTGCCTATGAAACAGTCACGTGTAGGATTTACGTACAGTATTTATATATGGTTTGTGTCTTGTTGGTCACTCTGTTACCGTTTATTGTTTCCACTGGAGCCAAAATGCAGCCAGACACACAACTTAAAAGTAGCAGAAGCATCTTCTATGCCTGAATTTTCCTCTTCTGCTGAGAGCTGCTCTCACTGCTCAGCCACCACACTCGCTGCTATCGCTACTGAGTTGCCAGATCCCTTTATAAAGTTCACACTTAACTGTGTTTATTCCCACGAGACAGGTTTAATCTTGACGAGAAATATCGTCACGTTTTAATCTTGCGAAATCTCGTGCCACGAGATCTCGTCACACCCCTGACACAGCCACTGACAGTTGACTGTGGAATATTTAGTAGCATGGGGAATTTCACTATTGGACAGCACACTTCTATGCACTATTACTTGCTACAATGTTTTTTTGAGCAATACCCTAGAAAAGGGGTGTCCAAACTTTTTTTGTTGGGGGCCAGAAGGAGAAATATATTTGAAGTCATGGGCCACAGACTCTGTAATGAAACAAATAATGAAATATAACACTTTAAATAATACATTTTCCTGATTATTTCATTTACACACCATTTTACTTGACTAACTATCTTTATCTTTGACAGTGTTGTGTAAACTAAGATTTTTCAAATTGATGTTTCATTTCATGATGTCTCTTAATATTAAACTCCTTAATTACGGTAACTTTTAGACTCTTTGGCCCGTTTTTCTGCACTAGAAACACGCACTCTCTCCACTTTTAGACTCTTTGGCCCATTTTTCTGCGCTAGAAATGCGCACTCTCTCCGCTTTTAGACTCTTTGGCCTGTTTTTCTGCGCTAGAAACGCGCACTCTCTCTGCTTTTAGACTCTTTTGCCCCGTTTTTCTGCACTAGAAACGCGCACTCTCTCTGCTTTTAGACTCTTTGGCCAGTTTTTCTGCGCTAGAAATGCGCACTCTCTCCGCTTTTAGGCTCTTTGGCCCGTGTTTCTGCGCTAGAAATGCGCACCCTCTCCGCTTTTAGAGTCTTTGGCCCGTTTTTCTGCGCTAAAACTTTCTGACACCTAGCATTCAAACTTTGAATCTCACATTATAAAAACCTGCTTAACAGCGGGCCAACTTTCATTCTTTTTCTAAAATACCTCAGTTTGGACACCCCTGACCTAGAATAACCACTTTACGTTCCATAAAGAAGCATGTTTGTAAGTGGTAGGGCCACTGACACTGTTCTTGCACTGTTCTTGCATCACTTCACCTACTTTGTGTTCCTATCAAACGTCCTTCAGCTACTGCAGATGCGCTTTATCTTTCTGACCTCATAAAAGACAGGATGGCCTTGAGGCTAGCCGACAAAGTCTGTTTGAAAGAGTGGCACCACAGTACTTTGACCGCAGATGATATCAGTATTTGCATTGCTAAAACGGTCTTGGCTCAGTTATAAACGTTTGACCAGAATCAGACTGGATATAAGCTGATCAGTGTAAAGAGTGCTGGCTCAAGGATTCTCATTGTAAGAAGTGCAATAATATGTTAATTTGCATAGAAAGCTTATGTGCGCTTTTAATGATAGTCAGCCTGACATTTAACCTCTTAAACACGACCACAGACGTAATTTGATGGGGGACGGGGGGACATGTCCCCTGCACTTTTTCAAAAGCCAGTTTTGGTCCCCTGCAGTTTTATCACTATAGTTTTATCAATATAGTCATGCTATATTAAATAGAGACGGATCAGGCACTAGGACCCAGCAGAAAACGACCGCTCACAAGCTCATCTACTGGCTCTGCCTTTTCTTGCTAACGTGTCATTGGCCGCTGCGGCTGTCACTCCATCCGGTTCTAGACAGCGTGTGGACTTGCAAACTGTTTTGCAAGTTAGTTGTCCAGGAATCCGTGTTCTCCCGCAGCTGTAAGTTGTTAAAATGTTGTGCGTTTTTTTCTGCCTGGGTCATGTCAGCTAGACAGATTTAATATCAGAGGTGCGCAGCAGAATGTTTAAAAAATAAAAAAGGAAAATGAGCATAAGGGACTTCTTTAGACCTCAAAGTGTAAGTTACTCAAAGTTACATATTACAGCCAACCCTCTGGAAGTCCTTCCCCTCATCAATCAGACGCTCATACTCATTTCTCTCACTCCTCAAAAACAAGCTTAAAACCCCACACAACTGACATTTCAGACACTTTTCACTGTGTCTCTTAGTTTTATTGAAAGCTACATTTATTATTATTATTATAACTGTAGAACCTTAACAAAACAAAGACAGAAATGTGTATATTAAATGCCAAAGAAATATTTTGATTATTATTATTATTATTATTATTATTATTATTATTATTATTATTTATTTCCATGTATTATTTGTGTGGTTTTTGTTTAAAAACCCCAACAGCAAAAGTTTGTGGGAAAAATATAGTAAAAATATAGTAGTGGATTACAAATGTGATTTTATACATCCATATTTTTGGCAAATAATTTGCAATAATAATAATCAAACTGAGTTTTTTCCTCAGACTAAAACCATTTAGGCCACAACATCCTGCTGTATTTCATTCTATCACGGAGCCTAATGATGTATTTGTAATTTTTAGAAGCTATTTAATGATGTAAACACATTATCACGACTACTTAGAAGTTTAGAAGGTAGATTACTTTTTACTCATATAAAAAAAAATGGATATTCTCTGTGTTCCCCTTTCTCTCTCTCTTCCTCTCTCACACTTACACACACCCACACAGATTCAGATTGCAGATTATATGAAGCCATATTTCCTCTTTCACCCATTTAGCTCTTTAAAGAGGATTCCTTCTTCAATTTTCACATTTATATTAATGTATTTGGCTTATTTGAAAGTCAGCCGGTACTAAAACATAGTTAACAAATGCGTGAGCTGTGTGTTAAAATGTAAAAAGATACAATCAAACAAATATACATATTTGAATATAAATGAAATCCTATCCTATTGGGCAATTCTTAAGAATTTTTGTAAATGTGTCATAAGAAACTTCCTAAGAACAATCTACACCGGATTCACAACATGATCTAAGCAGCAAAATAGTTCACACCTGAGTTCTTAAGAATGGTTAATCCCATTTCTTCTTAACTGGAACCATGTGATGGTTTTTGTTTTTAAAATTCGCATAGGAACGCCCTGCAACTTTCCATTAAAGGGCACCCTATGAGAGAAGCGGAGGTGATGAATTGCTGAGATATTGGCACACAGGCCAAACCAAGGTAACACGGTAAAGCCAAACAGGTAAAGGGCTAGGCAAACACTGGTTTGGCAGAGCTAAACAAACAATGGAAAGTGCAGAGCAAAAGAGTAGTCAAAAAAAACAAAACAAACAAAAAAACAAAAATGTATCGGCCAAGATAGGAAACAACCAAAGGAAACGCTTAGTAGAAGAGGTCATAAACTAGATAGCTTGTTTTAGATAGCTCTGAACTTGATTGTTGTTGTAAGTTCAGAGAACAGAACAGACAGACTTGTAAGCGTCAGGACTGACAGATATTCTCATTCGTTCTGCCAACTCCTGCTAAAATTGCCAAATTCTAGAGACTGAAAAGCCCAAGGTGGAAAATATCTGCACAGGTAGGGGTGCAGGATTTGACTGTTGGGTATGGCTTTGTAGTGCTGGTACTAAAATGTTGCGTAACATGGTCTTAAAAGCCTTAACCTTGATATTAGGCATTCATAATGTTCTCCCTTCTCAAAGTGAATGAGGCCCACTGTGTTGATCTTACACGGATTCTTTTATTTTACTTTTAAATATCCATTATTAAATGTTTTATACTTAAGAAGGAAAAATGTGACTAATCACAACAAATTGTGCTACAAAATTGCTACAGTTAATTTGTCGCTTATCTGCTAGAGCTACAGTCCAAACAAGCTATGACATGCTTACAAGCACAAAAGTCATTATTTGAAAGTCCTCACATCTCTCTCATCTGCTGACTTGAAGGACAGTAGGTACAGATCCCTCCCTCAGACAAAGTCTGGTGGCTAATCCTGCTGTATACTGTTCACGGTTCTCAACCAAAATTACAAATTACAAATTACATTTCTTCAACTAGTGAGTGGGGCTCTGATGGGGGTTGATGGGTGAGGGAAGGTGCTAGGTTGGTTCTATGCAGGGAGCATGGCATATTACTACGATTACAAATCAAACAGCACCTGATTTTAACCTATTTTCCAGAAAAGTCACTGATGAAGAAGAAAATTACAACATACCCTGCTGTAAATTCCAGCTGACAACCCACTCATGCTGGTAGATGCTCCAGGTCACATGTGTCAAACACAAGGCCCGCGGGCCAAATGTGGCCCGCCACGTCTTTTTATGTGGCCCGCGAGAGCTTGTGCTTAGTGTCTATAATAAATAGGTCAGAAGCGTTCTTTGACCAAAAAATACATTTCCCACAATGCTTGTCGATTGTATTACCTGCAAAGTTACGGCTTACTGCCACTACACGGCAGTGTAGTCATTGATGTGGAAACCCTGCCGGAGGGAAGGTGTAACTTCGCGGGTGGAATTGAGACATGTTTATCCCGTAATATCCAGAAAAAGAAAAGTTGATGCAGACGGACGGCTGTGCTTCAAGACGAAAGACCGGTATGCATTTTGTGTTACTGACCAAAATAAACGCTTTTTAGAAGAGATATAAATTATGTGTAAATATTTATAAGACAATAGCTGATAAAATCTGTTTTAATGAGGTTAATAAACATCACTGTGACATCGCTAGTCGCAGTTTCACCTCAGCAAAGGACGAGGAGGTGAATCACTTATCTAACCAGCCTTTACTGATTTCTGCCCCCAATAACCCTTTCAATAACCTCCAATAGCCTTTAATAGTCTCCAGTAGCCTTCAACAGTCTAACCTTGCAGCCGTGGTGTGTTCTAAACTCCGTAGTTATAAACATCCTGAGGTTAGCAGCGCGCTAACTGACCTGTTTATAATGTAATCCGAGCAGTGACTCCGGGATGGCTGCTCTAAACTGCTGCTGTTAGCTGCTTGGGCTGAAATATGAACTGTAGAGAGCTGTATTATCCGGTTAGTGGGGTTATTTTATTTCATACACAGAAGAACTTAAAATCCTGTAGCCCGTGGCTGGGCTGTAGCTCTGACTCAGTAAAGACTGTGGGCTTGTGCTGCTGCAGCTCCCACTAGTGGTTGGATGAGGAAATGCTAAATCTGTCACAGCTCACAATTTTTGATTTTATATTTATTAAGCCTCTTTTCAGTATCAAACGTTTTGATCAAAGTTAATATAACTTGTATTTTATGTCATTTCTATTCACTTGTATAGTTTCGTTCTTGATTGATGGAGTTTTTGGATTTCATAACAGGATTTATGTTAATAGAGCAACAAGCAAACATTTTTTCCATGCAACTGTAATATTTGATTGAATAAATAATATATTGAGAGTTATTTAACATTAAGGAGTAATTACATTCATTTACATATATTACATTTGGTTACATTTTCTTATATTTATAAGTTACATCTGGCCCTCGGAGGACAGCCAATATGCCAATGTGGCCCTCGGCCAAAATGAGTTTGACACCCCTGCTCCAGGTGGTTTAAAAGCTGGTTGTGAAGTTATGAGAGTGAATAAGTGTGGACATACAGTACATACAGGATGTAAAGCGGGGGTCGGCAATTAAGTTTGGCCGGGGGCCAGACATTTTCCAAGCCATTACGTGGCGGGCCACAAAAAAATATCTGTTTTGGAAAATGAAGTGTAATAAGATAGAGTGCTAAAGACTAGTAGCTCTCCAGCCTAGAAGGTTTTTGAACCCAATTGCTTGTTTCAAAAACACATTCCAGTGGGCTCTGGAATGCATCTTGTTGTTTTAACTGTCCTTACATGCTAAAATTGCAAGAATGTTTTAAACTACTGTGACGGAAAGAGCCTTTGATTGTTGCTGAGCTTAGTAAAGACAACATGAAGGAAATGGAAAAATGCCCTGCTAAAAAAATTCAGCCGCTTATGCTGGTAGCTGGTCCAGTGGGTTTAAAAACATTCCATACAACTGTAAACTCGCTAATTAACCAACTCGCTTTCTTTACCAGCATTGTAAGCTGAAATATTGTCTTTTCAGTATAGTACTGATCTTTGATGCATCTTAAAAACTAAACCAAAAGACTTCTAGCAAGGATCAGATGTGGCGTTGAGTGAAATCCTTTTTTAAAGCTCTGTGAGGCTCTGCAGTTTGTTTGAAGGAGCTTGTGCTAGCACATACCATATGTTCTACAGCAGGGATGGGGAACTCCAGGCCTGGAGGACTGCATTTGTGCTTTATTAAAATAAGCTGCTACAAAAGGTTTTATGAGTAGAGTGGTACCATAAGCTGTCCATAAACTACACGACTTTGAAAAGACTCTGAAAAGTCTTTGAACAGACTGAAGTCTCACACCCTCTCACATCTAAAGCCTTATCACAGACTTTTTACTCACAGGCTGAGATTTTGCAAAGCCTGGGGATCACCAACTGCAAGACTGCAACTAGATTCTTGCTGAGATTATTTCCCATCATGCTTCTGGTGGAGTTTACATACAGTACATATTACATATTAAGTTACAAATAATATGTATATCAATACTGTAAATTATCAGAGACAAAATCACAACTTTTGTCCCTATCAACAGTTTATTTTTCTGCCACACTGTTAGTTCTTGATATTTTCTAAAAGATTACATTTTGTGTTCATCTCTGCCTATAAGCTTCATTACCCCCTTTTTTGCTACACCCTTGTATAGTAAAGAATCACAGTTTCACTGCTGTACATTTGCCGTTGTTTTAGATAAATTTAATGCATTAAAGAACACCATTCTTGCAAAATGTGTATTTATTTAACTTGTTTGTATTAAAAATATCGCTACACAATAAGACATAATAGTGCAAAATAAAATAATTTTAAATATAATGATTTTAAAGTGCTACCGTGTTTACAATACTGTACATATGAAAGTAAGAACCATATAAGACCTATTAACTGCGAAATGTGTTCTTTTTTAAATTGTTTATATGTGAACAGTCACGTGAAAAATCTGTCACGTTACTCCAACAAACGCAAGGTATACTCTTTTTTAATGCAGCTGATTTCAGGAAAGAATCTACCAAGAAAGAAACAACCAGCCACAGAACTGAAACTGAATATATCTGCTGGCATTTGAAGGATACATGAGGCATTGAATGCTTGCAGGATCCCTATGGCAACCAGAAATACTGCTGTATTCCCTGTCGGACCTTTTTTCCCTGTAGACGGGCATGCTGGTCTTTTAGAAAAGGCACAAACACCAGTAGAGCTTAACATGTGTATTTATTCCCATTGAAATAATACAGTTTGTTGTCAGAGCTTCTTTTTCACGTATTTATATTGTATTTATATTTATATTGTATCCTTCTGCTAAAATCAACTTTTTCTTGTTGTTTGTGAAATACTATAGCTCTAGTTTCTAAGCCTCCACTCTCTGCAGTAGCAGTAAAAGAAAAATACTTAGAAATACAAGAAATACTCGAGTCTGACATTAAGTGAAGTTTAAGGGTTAACTTTACCTACCACTCAGTGCTATATATTAACATCTAAGACTGTATCTTTAAAACATTTTGTCCTCTGAGTTTTAAAGCTGTAAAACTGATTGTGGGGAGAAGGAAGGCAGGCGTTCTCTGCTGCAGTGCTTTTAGCCAATCGGAGGCGATATATTTGCATGTTTGAATATTTATGAGCAAGAGCCAAAACCTGTATTTCTGCAGAGACCACTTACATGACACTCTGGCTGAAACTCCACCCTCTTACTAGGTCTGCCTAACAACAGAGTGATCTATATTCTGATTGGCTCAACGAGAGTACATTATAATATGCAGCCGATGGATTGGCAAGCGTGAGAAATACCATGTGTGGCGTGAGACTTGAGAACACACTTTTAAAATTATGGAATGAGGCTTTTAACCTAAGAAAATATCCTCTATTTCCATTTGATTGATCTGCTTGGAATATATTATAAAATGTTATGGTAGTTTATACTTTAGCCAATTACAAACAGAAGAAAAGCTTGGACTGCACAACTTTTTTTAAAATCCCAGATAACAAAAGTTATTATTTCTGGACTGAATACCAGATGCTGAACCAATGCTCCAGTATGAATCTAGTCCTGATTCTGGCCCAAATTCTTAGCAAACAGGGTTTGCAAGTATAATGTGTCTGTTGGCCCGAGACGCATGTGGCAATACCTCGTTTGCCAAGTATGATGGAACAATCAGCCAGGAATCAGGAGCCAATACCCCTTTTACCAAGTATAGTATTGGAATGTGCTTGAGCCGCAACACCTCGTTTTTTGAGAACAATTAAGCAATAATACACGAGAGGCAGTGCCAATATTACACATTATAGCACAAACCTCGAGTGTATTATTGCGATTACACCACAGTTCCATCATCGCTGTTTATTGAACGTTTTTTATTTTGTAGTTAAAGGGGACAAGAAAACACGATCCGTTTGGTTACAAACACTCTGCGAGTTAAAATAGTTCTATGTATTGCTGCTCTGTTTGTAGCTGCACTGTAAGAGCTTGCTAGGTTAGCGTGGTGGACTCTATTTTCAGTAATTTCAGTCAAAATTGTGGAAATCTAAGCTTACTGTAAATAAACTTAAGAACTTTACTCACCCGTTTTCAGGAGAAAAATCTGTGTGGATTAAAGTTCAGTGCTTGTTTGATTGAAAGAAAACGTTTTTTTTGAAGAATAAAAGTTTTGTTTACTTCGGCACCTCCCAGCGGCGAGACCTGTAGAATTACAAGGTTCCCCTATGTTCGTCCACCTTATATTCAGCTTAAAAAAAACATAAATTAACTGAAAATATATATAAACTTAAACTTTTGTTTCAATAATATCAACTCTTAACCTAATATTGGTGGCTGATAATTTGTGTAATAATGCGGATTTTTGAATCGCTGGACTGGTCTTTGCCTGCGCCACCTATTGGAGACATGGCGTTTCTGCACTGGGCCTATGGGATCCAGCGGCTCCTAGGGGTGTTTAATAATATTGAATCTGGTTTGTATTTGTTTTGTAAGTGCTGCATCGTGGCTAGGTTACCTGTATGTGGCGGAGTAATACATGGAGAGCTTTTGGTTGCAGTACATTACCAGCTGATAATGTCACTCATAAAACCAAGCCAATCTCAGCCAATCACATTGCAGGGTCGGAACTAACTGTGGTACCATATGACAATTGTCCTAAGCTGCTTGTGCCAACACCCCAGTTACATAGATTAATATGAGAGTCGGACCGATCCACAAATGCCAACGCTGTGTTTACTAAGTATAATATGGGAATCTGCCTAAACCGCATGTGCCAAGACCTAATTTTCTAAGAATAAAAAGACAATCATCCCAAACTGCATGTGCCAACAACCTGGACGCATAGTTTAATATGAGAATTGGCCCAAGCCACATGTGCTAACACCCCGTTTGCTGAATATAATGCAACAATTGGCCCAAGCTACATGTACGTTTTTACACTAATAACAGTCTTTGCAATGTCATACAAGGGCGTAGGAGCGGGTTTGATATTGGGGGGGGGGGGGGGGGGGGACACATTTGCTAATATAAATCAAATCAAGATTTTTGGCAGAAGTTAATATAAGCGTTAGATAACCCAAACCCTCCTAGTCTGTTAGTATCATGAGGACCAGATATATTCCATTAGTAAATCTAAGAGGCTAAGGGATTTTAACAGGTAAACTCAATAAATAAATATTTTTTAGCTGATCAGATGGATCCTGTGAAAAACACACAATTTTAGGGATCTGATCGTGGTTAAGAAACTGCTTTAAACTACCAACATAACGTTTTGTACTAAATTATGGCTACTACTTCCAGCTTCTAGCTATCTAGTTAGGCTAGCTAAAAGAATTCTCCTTTATTATAGTTTACAGTAATCCTGCAATCCTAGTCTACAAGTCACAATGACTATCACAAACTGTATTTTTTAAGCTCACAGTGGGTTTAATCTGTGGGTTTTGATTCGTATATTTTTAACCAGCTATCAGAAATAAGCTCCGTTAGCTTTCTTTTAGAAAAAATTGCGTATATCCAGATAAGTTTTAATGTCAGCTTGCTGCACCCCGCTGCTAAAAAAAATCTTAAAAACTTTTAAAAATCCCTACTCTCCTACGCTCCGCAAAAACAGTGAGCTGATTGGCTGTTTCTCCTGAGAGGCGGAACTTTCTCTCTGAACCAGCTCCGTGTTTGGCGCTAAGAGATTTCCCATTTACACAGCGTTCTGTCTCCTCATAAATAATACGGCTGAGCTGAGCAAAACGATTCGGTTCTGGCGACGGCCCTTTTCTGCGGTATAATTTTTGGGAGGGACAAATCCACCTGTTTCTGATATCAACCTGTTTTGTTGGCTGAGCTGCAGCAAAGCCTCCCAGGCAGTTAAAAGAAAACCTGTGGTGGATTTTCACTTTCTGGACCTGGATTACCCCCATTTGCTTACACACGATAGCTAGCTAGCTCAGCAACTGGTGTAAACAAAACTGTTCTAAACATACACCTACCTATCTCAATTGTACTTCGCTGGTGGTGTTTCATGAACAAATTCTAACCATTTATTCCATAGCTCTGAATTACTGGGAAAAGCATAAAACACTGATGTGATATTTGCACAAATAATACAGGAACATGAATAATACAGGGTGCTTTTTCTGATCAACTCATTTTTTTCTAACGTTTTACTAACTTCTGCAGAAAATACTGTATTGCAGGTTGAGGAAGAGTTTCATGTGCTATACAATTCAGGGAGACCTATTGTATTTCACACAAAAAAAACAAAACAAGAAAAAGTGTATTTTAGCAAAATATATTTTAGTATTTTAAGAAAAGGTAAATAAAAAGTGCTGTTGAGTTCCATGTTTTCATTGTCTTTAAAATTCTGAGCTGAAATAGAGTCCCTTCTGTTCTCCTACACTCTTAAAAACAGAGGTACAATATGAGTACTTTTTTGTACTCAAAGGTACACTCTTCATAATTGTACCCTCAAAGGTACAATATAGGTCTTTACAGGGTCAGATTTGTTCCCTCTGAAGTACAAAGTCATTTTTAACAGCAATAAGTACAAATTTGTACCATTTAACCTGCAGCCAAAGGGTACATTCAGTATTCTGTATCACTGTACTAATAAACAAGATATATTTTAATTGCATTGTTTATTTGAAAGCCAGACAATTGGATTATCAAGTTTTTGAGCCATATTTAATTGATGATAATGTTTATAATCTTTATAATCTTTACTGGCACAAAAACCATGGGTACAAAAAAGGACTTTCACTGAAAGGTACTTTTTTGTACCTCAATATAAGGTACAGCCCCAGCGACAAACTTTGTACTCTTTTAATTACAAATCTGTACTTCCTTTTCTTAGTGTATACACATGTGAAGGAACTGATTGGTGAGCCTTTAGTTGAGGTTTTATTGGTTGTGTCTGGTCTTAATAAATGGCCCATTCTTCCCAAAAAAGTCTTTTATTTTTTAGAGCTCGCCCTCCTTTATTCTTTTGCTGCGGTTTCTC
Organism: Astyanax mexicanus; assembly: GCF_023375975.1. Lineage (NCBI taxonomy): Eukaryota > Metazoa > Chordata > Actinopteri > Characiformes > Acestrorhamphidae > Astyanax > Astyanax mexicanus. Next base: position 19,641,155 of record NC_064426.1, on the reverse strand, counting down.
ACGTCATACCTCCCCTGCGTTTGTGCCACTTGCAAACAGCCTTTAAACGCTACTGATGCAAAACGAAAATACGTGTCCAGTATCGGTCATCAATAAGGCCATGACATAGTTGAATTGAAAGTGGAAATGGACCTGTTCTTGGCAGCTTTGCGACATTTAACACGTATTTCATCAGATTTCGTCATAGTGTCACACAATCCATTGACAAAGTTTCTTCCTCTGTTTCTAAAAGCAGCCATTGTGGCACGAGTTCAGACGGTAACTGCAGGACATATTTGAACTGAAACATCCTTATTTTTCTGAGTCAGTTCATCCTGGGTCTGCTGGAAATATGTTGTTGTCTTTGGGTTGATGTCAGACGCTCATGAATGCCAGATCATGAGCTAGGACTTGATGATGTGGCTTGAAGAAACTTGTGGTAGAAATTGATATGGGTACAGTCAAACACGTGGGGAGGGGGTATCAGATAACAAAGGGCTGTTTTCTGGTCTACGTTGGACACAAACCTCATTCAAATTTTATCCTGACACAGATGAGTGGCTTTAGAGAGAGCCTTCACCCATGAACTGCACAGGGTACATACAGGGTTACACTGCTCTAATGCAGCTCGTTGAAATGCCAGGCTTAGCATCACTGCGCAGGGGAAAAAGATACTTGTTGACAGTTTACTGGAGACACTTTATCCCTGAAGTCCTGTCTGTTTTAATAGACCACCCTTCACTATGTGCTCCTGCATGGCTCCTGCATGCCTGGTTTACACTACATTTCGTCAGGTGGATGTGCTGTAATCGCGGGTCTTTCAGTTGTTGTGGCTTTCAGACTGCATGAGTGATTTGTGTAACATGGTCACGAATTACACGATTTTTCATTTTGGAAAATTAGGACTTATCTGGCTGTTCTCTGGCTCTGAAAACACGATTTGTCATTAGACAATTTTTTTTTATGTGATACCATTGGCTGTGAGTTTTTGCTGCTGTTGGCTCACACTCACAGACTGGTCTAGATATTAAACCTGCTAGATGTTTGCCGGGGATCTGTGACTCACTGGCAATCACTTGATAACGGCTCATCATGTGTCTTTCAGCAGTTCACTTTAAACTAATAAACGAACGCAGAGTGAACATGGATTTCCGTCTAAGCAGAGTTTTTTATCAGCGACAAGTGAGAACTAGGCATAAGCAGTATAAGATGACCCTCCCTCTCCTCCATCCATCATTCAGGTAAATGTTGCCAACTCCTCAGTATAGAAAAAAGCTAGTGGTTGTCCTAAAAGTCACTAGAAGTCGCTAAGTGTAGAAAACACCCTAAATGTGTTAGAACTACAAAAGAACTCTGAACAAATGAACAACTTATGTTGCCTTTGAAATAGGCAATAAGTTTATTACTGTAACGCTTTGTATAAATCGTTTTACGTAAATTACAGAAATCAGTTTTTTTACCTTGTTGGTAAATGTTAGCATAAGAGTAGCAGTTAGCAGGAACTGCTATTCTACATTCAACTCTTCTTCTTTATCCGGGCTTGGGACCGGCAAAGTGACCTAAAAAGGCTCACGCTGAGGACAGTAACTGAAGAGCATGTGTGTTCATCTCAGAGTTTCCAAAATTTTCCAATAACATTACAAAAACTCGCTAGATTTGTCGCTAGTCGCTTTAAAAAAAGTCACCAGAGGGTCTGAAAAGTCGCTAAATATAGCGGTAAAGTCGCAAAGGTGTCATTGTAGGGAGACCACCAGTTACTTGTTTAGGGTCTTTCACCTTCTTGCTTCATGAAGCGTGGGTGGTCTTCTTAAGTGTGCCATCAGTCCTATTTAGTTCAGGGGTCACTGACCTTCAAGGATGATAAGTGGCTTCCTAATTTTAGAATGTGCCAGACAACGTTAGACAGATTCTGTAGCCATCTAAGTACAAGTCTGGTCTGTCGAAACACTTACTCAAATAGGAAAATATCTTTAGAAAAATGGGTGGCAAATGATGAAAAAATATTATTATTTGAGAATTTAGAGCACCAATGTTTTTTAAAGATTCCAAAAAATTAAGCTGGATTCAGTCTAGATTAGACAAAAATGTATTTAGGCTGGCAGGCTAAACATAGCCTAATAGCATCAGGAAACACTGATCCTGACTTTTCCCTCCCTTTGACCCAGAAGTGGTGCTGAAGTGGTGCACGAACTTCCCAGGAGGTCATTAGACGCTGTCTTGGACTCAAGACCATCTGTTTCAAGAGCTCACAAGAGCAACATTAATCTGAAGAGCTACAGAAAATGTAAACTTACAAATGTTTCTACTAAAATGGCCAATTGGTTTAGTAAAAGGAAAAGTAGTATAAATGTGCATTCAATAATTGTAAAAGCCAATGTAAAATAAATGTAAAGCCAATGGCAATGGAACCAGAAAACATTGCACACTGTACTAAAACAGATGATATGCGAGAACAAAGAAGAGAAAGGATTAATGAGGTACTGTAGATGTGGAGAGATGAATGGTGCTGTGAGGAAGAAGATAATAAATGAGCTGACAAAGCAGTACTACAGAACAAGGGGGCACCACAGGAACCAGAAAGCGGCCTTTGTGTGGCCCAGGCTCTGCTAACTTGGTGTGTCTATCAAAAGGTCATTTTTTTGGACCCATAGTCTCTGTACTGTTCCAAGACAACAGAATTTCCCAGCCGGCAGTGATGACGCAAACCTGACTCAGCAGCTTGTTAATTCCAAAGGGGCTGATCTTTTTGGCTAATTCAGAAGGTCCAGAGTCTATTGAGTTAGTGATGTCATTGCACTGACAAAGCATCGGAGTTATTATGTCTGCTGAATGCTGTAAAGGCATCCCTGATGACTTAAAACACAACCTTTAAAATAATAAACAAACTCTGAGACAAAAGTGATCCGAGCCAAATGTCATCAAGTAGCTGCCACATAGGAAATAACGAGTCACCTTTGTATTGTCTGGGGTCTGCAGTGTATTGTCTAGTATGTGGAAAGTGCAACCAAAGGTTCTTTATGTCAAACTACAAAACAGGGATTATACCACACATGGCTGCATCACACCCTGCTTCCTGTGTTTAATCATTACCTACCTTTGGACCAGTGTCCCACCAACGGTCAGTGTTCCAACTATTAAAAATATCTGGCTTTCAACCACAGATTAACTGGACAAATATGTTCCACTGTTGACCAACAGTACAAGGCCAGCAACATATGTAGAAACAACACTGGTATGTGTAAAGGACTTCTTCAAAGAGGTAAAATACAATTTCACGCTAACCTTTACATTTCAAAAAGGGGAAAAACAAGAAACAAAAGAAAAAATAACAGGGTAATTCTGCATTAACCTTCACAAAGGAGGAACTGGTACAGAAATGGAAGTGGAGTAATGAGGTGTAAGGAGATGGGAACTGAAATATTGTGGTGAGGGGATGGGGTGGAGTAATAGGGTTTTGAGGAGATGGGAGTTGAGATATTTAGATGTTAAGAAAATGTGGTAGACTAACTGGGTGTTGGGGAGATGAGAACTGAGGTATTAAGGTGTTAAGTTGATGGGGTGGTGTAATGGAATGTTGAAATGGGATGCATTAATGGAGTGTTGAGGAGATGGGGTAGAATAATGGGGCACTATGAGAAGATGGGGTGGAGAAATTGTGTGTTGAGAAGGTGGGAAATTTGATATTGAGGAGATGTTAAGGAATAGCATAGTGTTAAGAAGATTGGGTAGAATAATGGGGTGTTCAGGTGATGGGGTGGAGTAATGGGGTATTAAAGAGTTGTGGTGGAGCAATGGAGTGTTAAGATATGGTAGAGTAATAAGGTGTTGAGAAGATAAAGGGAAAGTAATGTGGGTAAGGAGTGGTAAACAGTTGCGGAGATGGGTTAGAATTATGAGGTTCTCAGTACACCTTTGCGTTTTTTTACAGGGTATTGAGGAGATATGGGTGCATTAATAGGATTTTAAGCCCTGTAAAATTGACATAAATATGGCAGTAAAGTAGTGTTGGCCTACATACAGAGGTTAAAATGTTTAAGGGGCTAAAAGGTCATTAAAAATCCAACCAGCATAAGACATTTAATCTCATTTGTTCATAACAACACACAGAATATCACTCTTATCACGCTAAAAGCCTGTAAAATGTGTCACAGGAAGCCCTTTGGCCTCTTTGGACACGGTGCACCGTAGCTTTCTTATCTTGAAAGCACAGCCTTTTGTACTCGTGCTTCTACTTCAGCTTAGCCTGAGGTGATTAACTGCTTCCTATCTGCCTGGAAACCACACCATATAGCTGGGTATTAGTGTACAGGACATAGGTATTCACTCCCAGGTTTGGGCTGCAGTCTTGCATGGTTGGGAGTTTCTTGCTCAAACACACCTGTGACAACCCCCTGAACTTCCATGTTTAACATGTGTGTTTAAGTAGGGAAATCATCTTGCAGGACTGAGACTCCTAGTCCTCCTATTTATGGATGTAACTGAATTGAACTTTCTATTTGACCTTTGGCCTTCGAGTTTCTTAGATACTAAAGTTGATGTATTCCATAAGGCCAGGTAAATGAGTTCCAATCGACAGGAATTCTGATCTGCACTCCTTTATTTGTTGTTTGTTGTTGTCTTCCAATGTTCCTCCCATTCATTTTCACACACACCTAAGCCATAGGGTTTCTGTGTTTCTACAGATTTTAAATTCAACAGCTATAGTGACCCACACTCCTCTATTGGTATTTTTTTCATTACTTGTTCCTTTCATTCACTATAATGTATTTCCTAAAATTCCCAAAGGCCTAAAATTCCTTTGTGTGTTCCACGGCCACCAAACTACATGCAGTCTTTTAGGAGCGATCGATAAGCTGTAATCCAGAGCTATTCTGACCTGCACTCATTTATTAGTAGTTTTTTATACCGCCTTACTCCCACTTTGGCTGGGCAGCCGTTTAGTGTTTATTTTGGAAAAATACCCCAAAAAAAAGTATAAATGTGCACACAAAATAATTTTACAATACATTTTATTATTAAGCATAGTGTCTTGTACATTGACCTAATTGCAAAAGTAAGATATGTAATTAAAAAAATAAACAAAAACTACGTAGAACAGAAAAAATAGTATTCATTACCTGTCCCCACTCTCTAACAATAAAGTTTACCATGAAAAATAATTATTAAAATCCTTCATTTGTTGTGTGACTCCAAATCCCATTTATCCTTCAAAATTTAAGTTAAAATACACGTTATTGTGCCGCTGGGTTTCACTCATTCCTGTTACCGTAACACATTACCCCATCTGGAAAATGTGGAACATTCTACAAGTCACATCTACAACAGGAAGTTACATCAGTTGGTTCTTCTGAATTTCATAAGAAGACCAAAATTGAGTTCCCTCATATGTTTTTCCGTATATTTGATCTTATTGTTACTATGACTGTTTTTGAGATCTAATGTTAAATCAGATTGTAGTGGTGGGTAACACTCTATATACTCAGCTTTAATAGTTAGTTAACAAGTGGCGTGCAGTGAATATAGTTGGTACCCCTTCTGCAACCACCCCCATACCCCCCACCCCACTGCCGGTCGACTGACACATAGATAAATATTACAATAACTACATATTCTCTGTCTTAACTTAGTTATATTAACTCAACAGCCCACAAATACAACAGCTACAAACTACAAAAGTATACAATAGACCCAACAATAAATGCTTAATTTGCCTACAAGTACAACCGTTCATTTGTATGTCTACAGTACACCAGGACAGCCTAAACATTAATTACACACAAAAACTCACCAGTCAGGCGGCCTGTTATAGTGCATTAGTTTCACATTGAAGGACAGCCTTTAAAAAGGCTTTTTAATATGATATGACACATATATATCTGTCTTATTTGCAGCCGCAATTCCATGATAGTTAGTTAACTATTGAATTAATCCAGCATGAGCTCCGTTTTTTTATTTTAGTTAATTTACAAAATATATGCTTACACTTACACTAGCTATGATATATATTTCCTGCTTAAAAATGATGTAATTATTTACATGCATTTATTACGCTGATTCAACCTTAACATCAACATTGATTTAACGTTGAAATGCCAGCTGAGTACATTAGCCAAACATTAGCTGCTAGGGTGGCTAACGTTATCTTGGTTAAGTAGATTAACCCCCGGTGAGTAACCGTCCCTCCGGGCTGTTTGTGGTGAGTGAACCCGGTGTAAGCACGGGTAACGGTGTTGGTAACAGTCCGGTCCATAACCATAATCTCCTGTTTCTGTGTTTTTTAAATCAGGCACACCACACCTCCTCCTCCTCTTGCTCCTCCCTTCACTCTGCAGAGCGAGAGAGCAGCGCTGTTGCCTCTCAGAGAAGCTTAGACCAGCACCGACACAACACCCAGCAGCTCTCCGGCTCCGCTACACCTCCACTAGTCTTCAGCATGTCCGCTCAGGAGCCGGGATTAGTGTATCTAATAACGGGAGGATGTGGATTTCTCGGGCAGCACCTGCTGCGAGTCCTGCTGGAAAAGGAGAGCAACCTGAAGGAGATCAGACTGTTCGATAAGCTCTCAGACCCCAGCCTGCAGAACCACAGCACAGGTGAGTGAGAGAGAACGACTGACACGAGAATACCTGCTGAATGTATGAGATTTAGATTTAGATCTTTCATAGAAGAGTCACTTTTGATTCAACACAACACATTTACTATACTGTAAAATGAACACTGTAAATGTAAAGTTTGCTTAATGTGTGCAGCATTGTAAATCATTTTTTTTTCTGTTGCATGGTTCATGTGAACCTTTGGTTTTATATGAAACCAGCCATATCCGTGTTATCAAAGTAATGTTTGAGAACCACTGGTTCCATAGAAAAAAAAGTGTATTAAAGTATTAAATATGTGAAGGTTTTACCATCTTTAAGGCTTCTTCAAACTTCACACAAACATGGTTCTTTATGGCACCAAAATGTATGGTTATCTTATGGCATTGCTCAAAGAACCATCTGCACTATTAGTTTAATTAAGAACAAGGTGTACTGTATGAGTGTAAACAGCCTCCACCTACCTTGTATATTCCGCACTTTTGCGAACACCCAAAAGAGCACTGTATATGTTAAATTGGCTTTATGTAGAATTTAAAGATTCTCCTTTACAATTTAAAACTGCCTCTTCTATGGCATCACTCACATGGGATGAGCAGTAGAGCTGAGTATGTTGGTTGCGCTCATTAAAAAAATTAAATAAAATCTCTTTCATTGCCCAAAAGCTTCTTAATATATTGATTTTGAATCCTCTAGTACCTTCGCCTGTTTGCCACCTGATTGGCAGCACCTGTGAGCATGAGCCTGTGGGTATAGACTTCTATTACATCGGCGCCAAAATTGCAGTACAGAACTATTGAAGCAAACTTTGGACCCAGGCATGCCTTGGCAGTTTATCTTTATTTGGGTTTGGGGAAAGGTTATGTACCTGTACATTGGATTTTCCATTAACCATTCCCTGAAATGAACTATTCTGCCTTGTCTGTTTTTTTTTTCACTTTTCTACTTGTAACATATCAATTAATATAAATATAACTATTAAGGTGTTCTTGTAATCTGATATCTGAAATGAATCTAAGGTATGTTCAGGTATGCTAAAAACCCAGACAGGATTACAGTATATGTTTTCTTTTTTGACTGTTTCATAAAAGTAGGCCACTCTGATCTTGTTGGCAAGTTTCGTGTTTGGTCTTTGGGGAAATACCTCCAGGTTTTGATCTCCAAGCACATTTAGGGCAGGTGAGTAGGGTTTGCAGGGTTTAGTTCTAGAGAACAAAGATGATATCAGCATCATATTAGTTTTTGCAGACATTTGAAATGCAATGGCAACATGTAAATATATATATGTTAATCTTTGTGGACACCGTTTCTAATGGCTAAGTTACTAACACTCTTATTGCTGAATGCAATCAAATTCTCTCAGCAGTGCTTCAAAATCTCGTCTTTTCTGGACAGTGGAGGCAGTTATTCCCTCCACAACGCACAATAAATGTTTTTAAATAACCTGGATTTCAAAAGAAACAATGAAAGAACAGGTTTCCCATTCACAACTATTCAGACTAGGAGACTGGGGGAAGATAAAAAAGGAAATTCAGTGCTATAAATACCAGAGAGAAGTGGATATTTAAAATCCACTACTAAGTCGTAAGCAGAAGTTTCCATATTCCTGTTCAAAATAATTTGGTTGTGCTGTTGGAAAATTTGTGACTTAACCATCTGTAGTAAACAGACTACTTATTTTAGGACGTACATGCTTGCTTTACTTGCTGAATTTTGCATATTGGAAGAAAAATCATGACATATGTGGAATTTCTGCTTTAGATCATATATACCATTCCTACCTTTTCTCTTGATCAGGCTGTTTAGAAGCTGAGTAGACCAAGTCTGGACTGGCTGTTGGAGGTCTTTGAGATGTAAATCACTGGTTTAAATGACTAGCAATTGGTACAGTCATGCCTGTTCTGTGAATCAGTTCTGCAGCACTTCTGCACTGTTGTTAAGTGATTTACTGCCCCAAGCCACATATTTAGCTAAGACCTTCTGGATCTGACCTGAGTGTGATCTAGTTGGAGAAATATGAAGCCTTGCAATGCTGAGGAACTACATCAGTTTATGTGTTTTTTTTATTATTGTTAAAGCTATAAATAATCAGATGGTTCTTTGAGTGAATTAAGACAGGAGTGGTTGCCATATTGTGTAAGCTGAGGAAAACCAGAGTAAACATATGGATACTGAACTGTTTCGGTTAAATATAGGGATTTTTAAGGTGTGCATTATGTTTTGGCACAGCTATTTTCTTGAGTAAAACTTGCACATTTCCCATTGACTCTTGGCACCATATGTTTGCATGGTGGGCTGCATAATGTAGAATTATTCCATTAGAAAAAATGGCATACGTTATTGTTTCAGTATTTAAAGGAAGTATAGAAAGTTAACTGTCCATAACTTACAGCATTAAATAAAAACAGCCACTTTTAATGGTCTCAACTATGTCAACCTGATTTAATTTTTTAAGGCATTTGCTTTACATTCTGTGGTGGCTCTTCAATGGCATCATTAAATGACCAGTTGAAGCAGCTTTATTTTTCAGAGTATAATACCACTTCATTTTCCAATATCAATACCACTATAAGAATATCAGGGTTCAACTGATATCAGTGTGTTTTATAATTAAATTTGAACTGGTTCAATGGTTCAATCCCCTGGACCAGCAGGAAATGGGGAGGGGGGAGTGAAGAGACAGTGCTTTCTCTTCGTGATGCCTTAAAGTGCTTCCTCTTCCCTTAACTGATGTGCAACTGAGCAAAGTACCTATTTCCCAATTGTTTTCTCTGCCCCAGGCCTCTAGTGTGAGTGTGGAGCTACTTTAAGCTTGTTAATGGTGATGCCTTTATGTCAGTGGTATGCCCCTATCACTAGCCTGTTGGGAGCATCGGCTAAAAGCGCTGTATTTCAGAATGCTGGGGGTGAATGGAGGTGGGCTATTAAACAAAAGTTCATACTCATTCATCATGACCTTTTCACTAGACATGTTTCACTAGACCCATTTCACTACAAGTCCATTTCACACTGGATTTGGAATGTGGGCTACCATATTCAGTCTACTGGAATGGCCTTTCCCAAACATCACACTTGTGGTTTTGCGTACACGTGCTCTCCGGAAAGTAATAAAGTGTGTCCCATTTCTCAAATGCTCAGAATGACTGAGTGTAAACCACACAAAAAACACAGGCTTTACTGAGTACCGCATAACAACCCCACAGTAGTTCCTATTTCCTATAATATGTTGCTAAAGTTTTTGCATGCAGTCTAGCACCTCAAGGCCATAACGAGCACTTACACACTTCTGATAAATACAGATTTTTTTAGTGTACACCTAAGCAAGCACAAACCGTAAGTGTGGCGTTTGGGACAGGCCCCAACACTTTATTACCCCAAAGGGAAAAACACACAGCTACAAACATGACTGAAGACAGTTGTGAGTGTGTTCTGTTTCAGACTATATTTAGTACAAGGACTGGAATTAAATTAGGGCAGCAGTTTCACTAAGGTGCCACAAAGGGTTCTTTAAGCGATGCCAGCGAAAACCATTGGTGTATATATGAGATACATGTGAAGAACCTTTTAAAGGTTTATTGAAATAAATGTTTATTTTATTTTATCCATAGATTGTTTAAACTCACAGTTTTTTTTACAATAGTACTTCTTTTTTCTTCATTTAAGCTATAGGTTCTATAGGATTCTATATTGATTAAAAAAGAAGGTTCTTAGATCACTGAATGAGTGTATTTGCTGTCACACAAAAAATAGTTGGTATTACTGCAGTTAAAGAACATTGTAAACTCTAAATAAGTGTAAAATTTTATGAAATGTCGTATTGCAAAAGTAAAATCTTAGTGACTGCCAGTGTGTGTTACAGTAATCTCAAAAGAGTAATACAATATTACAAGTGTACATTTAAAATATCTTTTTATAATACTTAATTTGGAAAAAAGACAGTAGTATAAGGATTCCAATATATGAATTGTGGAGAACATTATTAACAGGTTTTCCTGTGGTAATGAGATTTTGGTTCCTTAAATTGAAAAAATGTTGCTGAAGTCAAACAAAATAGTAACATTGTTTATGTAAAAGGTTACTTTTTTATAGTTTAGCTTTGTCCCCAAACTCGGCGTCACTTTTCAGAAAGAACTGTATGAGCAAGGAACCACAAACAATGCACATATGAGACATTTGGGAGGATCGACTGTCAGGAAGGATGTTCATCCCAAAAGGAAATGAATTATTTCCATGCTTGTTTAGTCAGTGTCGCCTTGATCATTTGACATGGGCAGGGTTGGTATTGTATATCATTATTGAGGCAGAAGGTCATTTCCAAGCAATAACTAACAGAAATGAGTTTCATCCCATCTGCGTCACATTTGCTGGCACCGGACGTCCCATACCTCTAGCATCCCGTTTCACACAGTGAGCTCAGTTTCCATCAGAGCTGTTAAATAATGAAGTACAAATACTTTGTTTCCTTACCTAAATATAAGAAATGTTAGAAATGTTGGTTATCTGTACTTTGCTGAAGTAATTATTTTTCAGATGTCTTTTTACTTCTACTCTTTTAACAAACTTATCTGAACTTTCTTCTCCTTACATTTTAAAAACAGCCTTGTTTCTCCTATTTTATTTCAGCTTGTTTTCATTCTGGCTTCTCATTGCTCAAAAAAAAAACCCCTATCCAGACAAATCTCTCCATCCAGATAGAATGAATTTGATTGTAGTTGAATGAGAAGTATAAACATGTACCATTCTGACACCCTATTGGTTTATATAACATCCATTAGTGCTGGGCTGTATGAGCAGAAATGTATATCGCTGTATTTTTCAAGATTCTGATGGTTTCACAGTTTATCACTGATTTTATTTTTTGCATGATTGAAGTATATATAATACATATAAAACACTAAGGCTTTGATTACTATTGGGTTTACTTTGTCTCACAAAATGTAACAATATATGAGACAGTATGAGACAATATATCAGACTTTATGAGCAGAAAAACAGCTGAAGAATGTAAACAATAGACCTTAAAAAGAGATACCACATCAACTTTAACACAGGCTTCTTTACAAAACTAAATAAATTAAATCGTTTTATAAACATTATAATTAGACCTAAAATACTTAATGTTTAAGTATTTAAAAGAGATATTTTTCAAAAGCTCTACTGCACAAGTAAGACACGTTTATCAATTAATAATATGTTACTATTAAAGCCCTTACAGGCATAACAGTGTTACAATCAGCCAAAATTAACTTCTTTCTCCAGTTAATAAATACATTCATTTCAGTATGTATTAGCGTTATCCTTCAAGCTACAATAGTAATATATTTAAAAGGGCTTTAGTTACTGCTCTTAAAGCTTTTTTTCTGAAGTTACCTCGTATCCAGAGTTTTGGGGAGTTTCTCTCTTGTGCTTATTAAATATTCTGCACTCAGCGCCGATTCTGGGCTCGTCTGGGGAATTATTCTTAAAGATAAAAACACTCCATATTTTATTATATTATTTTAGTTGGATAAAAACACTCATAGGGTGAGGGACAGCAGCAGGAACTCCTTGTTATGCGTGTTATGCTAACTGGCTAGCGTTAACTATTATTCTGTGTCTGCTTCTTTGACAGCAGTGTTCTGGCCAGTGCTCTGCAGCGCCTCTAGTGGTATGGCGGTATGTAAAAAATGCATACCGGTTCTAAATTTCCATACAATATACTGTATAAACCGTTATACCACCCAGAAAATGGCATTTTTTCTCCTTACATTATTTTACATTTATAGCTTAAGTAGTTTTTAATCCAACACTTGTTGATACTTCAACTTCTACATATGTAATTTGAACCCTAGTATCTATACTTCTACTTAAGTAATGAATGTAAATACTTTTCACACCTTTTGGCAAGACTTTGTGCTAAAGCCTATACTTTGGGAAAGAGCTTATGTAACTGAAAGACATGAACCGTGTTTCAGACTTTAAACTGAACTACACCTTGTACACACTACATGCGTCTGTGCTAGTTGTCTACCTGCACATTAAGATGAAGCTGGCTTCTTATTAGGCAGCTTCTTACTGTATGTTAATAATATGTTTCACCCTAAATGGTGTATCAGCTACATTATGATTATGTTAGTACATCACTAATACTGCTGCACTGTTTGAGGTGAAAAGGATATAAGCACTTGCTGTGCGTTCATGTTTATCTCGTGTCTCTTAGCTAATGTGAGGCACATTCAGATCAGTGCAAAAGCTTTAAAGTCGTGTAGTGTTTCCCAGCCTTTACACGCCAGCTAAATCTGGCATTTTTTGCTAAATTAAATTAGGAGTGCTCTAGCAGGAAGACCCAAGCATTAGTCACATTTGAGATTTGAGGCATTTTAGGCAAACCAGACCTGTCATTGTGCTTTATCTGGTATAATGTTTTGGGACAAAAAAAACAAGACATAAAGGTATGTAGTCGTAGTCCAATGAAAAACATGTGTCTCCAGAACAGCAACTTTACAGGAGAGATAAAAGAGATCAAACCTTCTTACCTAAACCCAGACTAGCACTGCTCGCTGACCGCGTTAAGCACTATCTCTTTTGCCATTCAGACGCTAGTGTTCTCGGCCTGTGGCCTGCTGCTAACCCCTGGAAAGAAATCTGTGTAGATTTAACATCCAGTGCTTGTATTACTTTAATAGATTTTTTTAGTTTAATTCAGCGAGTATAATATACATATTATACATGTTTATGTATATATCTGCTGTTGGTAGTCTTATCGGTAAGGCAATATATTAATATATTATCTGAATGCGTTCTTTAGAAGGCGTGACCACAAACATTTGGACACAAATAGATGTGAAGATGTCTGTCACCCTATGTGTCATCTGACACATTAAAATGAAAATATGCAGATTTCTTTTTTAGCTTCTGTTGATAAAACTTTTTGCAACTGTCGGTCACTTGGTGAATTTGTGAACTTTGAACTGTTTGGAGCACTATAAGCTTTATGGAGCGTAATTGTGTAAGCTGTATCTGAAGAAATCTTGGAGTGGAGGTCAGCATTTAATGCTTCTAATTTATGCCCTACTTTCTGATGGCCTACTTTGACTTTAAGACCGGTGATCCTCTGGTTTTAGTGTCATAAATGCTCAGCCATGGTCTCGGAGATCTGACAGCCGGCAGAACTGAGATATATTTTTTTAAGGGTTTTTGTCACATGAAGGCTTTGGGTTCTAGGATCAGGTGTTTTAGATTAGAGTGAGGCACCACTGCTTTACGTCTTAAGTTCAGTAGTGCAGTGTTTTCCAGCAGTGCTGTGTCTGACACTGTACCCTGTTCACTATCCCTCACAAGTAAAAATCCAGATCAATACACAGTGCACTATTGTAGGGAACAGATTTTGACATGGTTGTGAAAAAAGCTGCAATTTAAGATTTTTTTGATAGTTGACTAATCTGATGATATTAATCTGATTTAGTATTTTTTTCAATTTGTAAATTAGTCAACTATTATTTCTGCCATACTAAAAAAAACGCACACAAAAAGTTGAACGTGACATTTAAGTGCCTAGAACAGGGGTCGGCAATAGGTGGAACATCTGGTCTGTGAGGTTTTTTAAACTATAATGGCGAGCTTTTGTTTACATCCCCCCTTATCTCTCTGTCGTGCTCAGCACGACTTTAGTTTACGCCCGTTTTCATTTTTTGCCTGTTCTTGGGCCTTATCTCCTTATAAGGGCGATTTTTCTTAGCAGAGTTTCAGTTCTCTAGTCGGGGCAGCGGTAGTGTATTGGACCTCGACCCTGACCACGCAGGTTCGATCCCGAGTGAGGAGCGGTGTATTTATTTATTTATTTATTTATTTGTTCCTTTCTTCTTGCGTTTACCGGCTTTGAATTCAACTGTTCTGCAAATGGGTTCAACAACCCTCTGGGCTGGAGAGCTACTAGTCTGTAGCACTCCATCCCATTACACTCAATTTTCCAAAACAGATTTTTTTTTTGGTGGCCTGCCACGTAATGGCTTGGAAAATATCTGGCCTACGTTCAAACTTAATTGCAGACTCCTGGCCTAGAAGATATTTAAGTGTGGAAAGTACTGATATGTAATGAGTTAATATATAATCTGTTGTGTTTGGGCACTTTTGGAGACTCAGACCAAGGTGAGTGTAAATTGTGTGAGTGAGCCCATTACCCCTCTTTCATTGAATTTCTGTCGCCAGCACTTTGTGTAGTGCAGTGCTAAAATTTGGAGTCAACACTTTTTTATAATCAACATTGTCGATTATATTGCTTATCTTTGCAGACACCATATTATAAGGAATGGGTCATTATTGCGAGAGAGCAGACTGCATTGTTCTAGCAGGAAGGCAACAAATCTGTACAGGAACTGGGCCCTCTATAAATTAGATTACAATTTAAGTCCTATGTAAAAGGCTTAGCCCTTAGGTAAACCCAAGCACCGGTCACATTTGATCTAGGTAATGCAGAACTTTCAGATGCAGTAATGCAGACTTTGGAGAATTTCTATTGGTCCTTTCATTAAAAAAATTGCTACAAAGTGTAAGGGACAGTTTTTGTGATTAAATTATGTAGTAAACTAAAAATAGACATCAACAAATATGGAGATTTAAATTCCCAGAAGATGTGGGAAATGAGGAAAGTACTGATACTTAATGAGTGAATATATAATCTGTTGGATTTGGGCACATTTGGAGACCCAGACCAAGTTGAGTGTAAACTATGTTCCTGTTTCCCCTTTCCCATTGCATTTCTGTCCCCAGCACTTTTGTTGTGCAGTGTTGTTACAAATTAACAATTAGCAATTTGTTGACACTAATTTTAGTTAACAGATTTTTATAATCAACATTGTCGATTATATCTGCTAATCGTTGCAGCCTTAGTTGTGAAGGATATCAGACACTACATTATGTGGTACAGGTCATTGTGTTCTTCTTTCTTCTTTCTTAGAGAAGCTAATATTGAAACTTCAAACCAAAGAACACAATGAATAATAAATATTCCCTTGTTTGTACTCTACGTATCTGTAGTGCATTGTGGGATTGTTATAGAACTGCACCAAAAATTCTGCATTGGTTTTAGACACCACCCCAAAATGCCAAAGCCTAGTGTGCACGATTTCAGACACAGCTCAGGACTTCTCAGCTACATAGACATTTGATAAAACTTGATCCCAAATGTATCAGATTTTCCTTGACCTTGGGTTTATGCTACATGGATAGCTGAGAAGTTAAGTATTTCTTGTTTTGTAGAATGTCCCATTGGATTGCATTGAATTGTGTTGTTTTGGTGTTATTCCTGCTATAAAACAGCCTTTTTCAGCTCCTGTTTGAGACTCACTTCCCATAACTGCACTGATTCATCCTTTAGTTGTGTCTGTCTGTTAAAAAGATCTGTAGCCCTTAGTCACTCACTACTGATCAAGATTACAGTCCAGCAGGTGATAAGTGATCTGACCTTTCCTGGTAAGTTGCACCAGGTGTGCTGCAAGACAGGGTGGAAGTTCCCATCCTTAGACCAAAAGCAGTAAAAATAGCCAAAGAGCAGTAAAGATCCATGATCTCTCTGCTGGACTTTAGTGCTTTTTGTTAGCTTTGTGTTAAGATTTTCCCATTCTACCTTAAATGCCATTTAAGGTGGGACAAGAAATGTAGCTAGCTAGCTAGCCGCTGAGACATATTACTTTTTTATTGCTTGTTATTGAGAAAAAGGCCATAATACATTGAATTAAGGGGAACATTATCAAGGGGAATACAACGGTTATTATAATTTTAACCAACAAAAGCAGGATAAACTATTTTAACGCTTACTTTCAAAAGACAAAATGGATGAGCAGATGTCCAAATATTTTTATTTGTCTAGACAATGAGAGAGACAAACATAAATAATAGACATTTAATACCACTATCATGGTTTTAGCCCTGTTTGTTTTGTCTATGTTATAAATCACAGTTTTTTTTTGTCTGAAAAAAATTGTGCTCCTAAGCCCTATCCGGAATTAGTTTCTCAGGGGGTCCTGAGGTAATTTTCTCTTTTATGGGGGGGTCCTCTGTGATTTTATTTTTGTGCGGAACGACCATATGTGTAAAAATTACAGGCTGAATTATCTAGTGTTTTTCTCTGAACTTCGTGGTCATCCGATAATTTTTGTCCCGTCTGGACGCACATCTCTGAATTTCGTCACCTCACGATGAATAAAACAGCTATTTGTCCACTGCTACGCACCATAATTAAACTTTTTGTTTCCATGGAGATCCATGTAAACACAACAGCGAGTGGAAATGGAGGAGCTACTGAATGTGATGTCATGTGACCAAGCAACCCAAAAAAACTCACCGGTTCTCCTGTTTTTTTCAGTTGCAGTCTGGATGCAAGATATTCATCACTGAGTAGAAGTGTGAAATATTTTTCACAGACGTTCCCCTGAGAGATTAATCCCGTTCGGAGAGGGCTATAGCCTAAAGACACATTTAGCTACTGATTATTTGGCTCAGAAACAGGGGAGGAAATGTGCATTGTTTAGGGGTCCCTGTGGACTGGGTTGGGTTATATTGATTTAATATGTTTTGTATACATGGAAATGAGATACGTATGTAGGACTATATACTGACTATACTGAGGATTATATGCTGAGGGCCCGTGGAGAGCATGATAAATGCGAACATGGTTAATGGGGCCAGATGAGTTCCACATGGGTTCACAGCAACTTAACTGGGGAAGTTTCAGTGGAAAGCTTTAATGGAAAGCTTGAGACAGTGGAATACTGCACTCTTTAGTTCAGTGTTTTGTGTTTCGTTGGGACGTTTTGGAGAGTTTCTGTGGAGACGGGGTAGAAGCATGTCATTTTCTTAATTCGCAGAATATGAGGGGGAAGAGTGTTTTACAGAAAATAACATCACTGGTTGTGGGTTTAGTCTTTTGGCCGTCATATTTGTGAATTTTGCAGTCATTTTGCAATCTGTTGTAGCATTTTAACACCTTTTCTGTCAATTTTGTCTGCCAGAAAAAGTTTGGCGTTACAGAAGTTTATCATAAGGCATGACCTGTTACAATAACGACTGTATAAGATAAATTATTTTCTCCTTTTTAGAGAACATTTTATGACCCTGATATATTGATAGTATAATAACGTACTAGTACAGTTACACATAGGCATGCATTGAATTTTGGCAGCTGAAGTTATTAGATTGAAAATGCAAAAAAAAAAAAAAACATTTCAGTGTTTGGCTGAATAAATGATGATTAAAATAATTTAGAACAAACAATGACTCATTTATTGAAAGTCATATTGCAGTGATTTCCTCTCCTTTCCAGCCTAATTTATTGTAACTCGTGGTTAGATTACCACTACTTGGGTACATTTGTGAGTGATTAAAATTACACTATTCTGTTAAATGTGTAACTTAAAATGGCGAGTAGAATAGCAATTCTGAGGTAAATATGTGACTAGAATAGGCCTGCTAAGATAAATGTATGATTAGAATAGCAGTCCTGAGGTTAATGGGTGATTAGAATAACAATTCTGAAGTAAATATGTGATTAGAATAGGTCTGATGAGATAAATGTATGATTTAGAATAGCAGTCCTGAGGTTAATGGGTGATTAGAATAGCAATTCTGAGGTAAAATGTGATTAGAATAGGTCTGCTGAGGTGAATATGTGATAAGAATAGCAGTCTTCAGGTGAATGAGTGATTAGAATAGCAATTCTGAGGTAAAAATGTGATTAGAATAGGTCTGCTGAAGTGAATATGTGATAAGAATAGCAGTATTGAGGGGAATGGGTGATTAGAATAGCACTGCTGATGTAAATGTGTGACTAGAAGCTACCTTTTGTTACTGGTGTAGTAAGTAGAATGATGCTTGTTACAGGGAAAGCCTGTAATGGACGGGGTTCACACAGTGCAGTTCCTGTGAACGCACAAACAGTTGTGTCCCTGTGGCCTTTAATAACAGTCCACATCAAGTAAACATGTTGCTCAATCACTTGAGGAAAGACACAACAGGCAGGAGCAAACATCCCCATCCTGTATACACACCCATACGAGCACGCCTACAGCAGTGGAGCATCGTGTTGAGGTGAAGGTTGTGGTGAATTTAAGAATTTCTGAAACCGGCGCAAGCATTGTGCTTACAGTAAAAAAGCTTTATGAAAATAACAGGGGGAAAAACACAACCACACAAGTCCCAAGTATGAATGCAGCACCTGCCCACTCATGTATGTAAAAAGTAACAGAAATAAATGCAGCGTGGGCTTGCGTAGGCCGGAGCACAATAGACCTGGCTTGCTCTGTAGGTACGGCACTAGAGCTATCACAATAAACCTTCTTAATGGGCCTACAAGGTTAAGTTTAGTTAGATATTAATTAGTTATTTTAGAAACATGTTTTTTATCATTTTATTTCTAATTTGTATCCCATTTTCTCCCCAATGTACACAGCCAATTACCCAACCCACTCATTAGGACTCCCCCTATTACAAGTGTTGCCCCAATACCAGGAGGGTGAAGATTAGCACATGCCTCCTCTGATACATATGAAGTCAGCCACTGCCTCTTTTCAAACATTGCTGAGTAGCATCACAGCGCACTCGGAGGAAATCGCAGTGACTCGGTTCCGATACATCAGCTCACAGATGCCTTGTGCTGATCAACATCACCCTTTGGAGTGATGTGGGGAGAGAGCGCCATCTACCTCCAGTAGCCGATGGCAAGCTACATGAACAGGATTCGAACCAACAAACTCCTGATCATAGTGGCAGCGCCTAAATTTCCTTCGGGATAAATAAAGTATCCATCCATCCATCCATCCCCATCCATCCATCCCCATCCATCCATCCCCATCCATCCATCCATCCATCCATCCCCATCCATCCATCCATCCATCCCCATCCATCCATCCATCCAAACAAACAAACAAACCCCCAGAAACATGATTTATTGTATTAAAAAAACAGCCATTATCTTCTCATTTAGCTTGGGGTGAAGGATGTAGAAAACATGTACTATTGCAGTACTTTAAGACCGCTTTACAGTACATAATTTGTCATTTCTATTTTTTAGCAATGTCACAAGTACACAAATGTAATCCACCCACGAACAGTAAAAGCTAATTTAATTGTCTATTATATTTATTCTAGCAAGAAACAGGAGCAATCAAGCAATCGAGGTGCCATCCCAGGTGGTTGCTGTAGTGTCTCAGATGGTTGTTATGTTGTAGCTCTGGAAGGAATAAAGAAAGAGAATAATATAAATCAACTAATAATATAATTGTGCATTGCTTTGCTTGCTTAATCAAGGGTATAAAAAACATTTTTTTCTTGCTTTTGTTGAATTAACTCTCTCAGAAAAGGCTTTCTACTGGATTTTCTATGAGGATTTGATTGCATTCAGCTATAGAGGCATCAGTATGGTCAAAATGTTGAACGATTGCCACTCCACCTCATCCCAAACTCCCATTAGTCCCAAAAGGATTGAATAATTCCAGAGAACACAGTTCCACTTTATACCCCTCTAACAATAGTGCTAACAATAGTTTCCTGTTTATCTGCTCTAGTCCTTTCTTGTTGATTATACTATGAGGCCAGCTATGGGTCCAAATAGGACATAAACAAATTGGACAAAATAATTTCTGTTTTAATCTGTGATCTCTCTCTCTCTCTCTTCCTTTCTGTCTCTCAGAGCGGGTCAAGGTGGTGGTCATTCAGGGAGACATAACTGATTCCCAGTGTGTTCTGGATGCCTGCAGAGGAGCTGACCTGGTCATTCATGCTGCCAGCTTGGTGGATGTCTGGCACAGAGTGCCGGAGAAGACCATCCATGCCGTTAATGTAGGAGGTAAGAGGAGTTCAGATTGTTTATATAGCTAAGAAACCACTGAAGTAACAAACTAAGAAACTAAAAACTATACATCTCTGGAAAAAATAAGAGACCACCAATCAAGAGGAAGATGGATGATCACAAGCCACCAAACCAAACTGAACTGCTTGTGTAGTGTTGCACCAGGAGTGCCATAAAGTTATCCAAAAGCAGTGTGTAAGACTGGTGGAGGAGAACATGCCAATGTGCAGGAAAACTGTGATTTAAAAAACAGGGTTATTCCACCAAATATTGATTTCTGAACTCTTAAAACTTTATAAATATGAACTTGTTTTCTTTGTATTATTTGAGGTCTGAACTCTCTGCACCGTTTCTCCTTTTCTGCAAATTAAAGCTCTAAATGACAATATTTTATTTGGGTATTGGAAGACATGTTGTGCATAGTTTATAGACAAAAACAACAATGTTCATTTTGCTCAAACATATAAAAAGCAAAATCAGAGAAACTGATTCAGAAACTAAAGCAATCTCTTAATTTTTTCCAGTGTTGTAAATTTAAAAGAAAATATTACCAGACTTTTTTTATGATGCCTGTCAAAGCTATCAGACATTTCTGTAATTCTTTTATGAAAGGAGGTTATTCATCACTAACCTCAGCCCACATTGTGGCGTCATTTTCACAAGAAGCTCAACTTCTGTTTCAGTGGATTATAAGGATGTGTTTGTCACCGCTCCCATCCCATCTGCATTCTTGAACATTTTTTAGTTCACTTTGTGTCACCATCACTTGTTTTTACATCTGGTAAAAACAATGTGATGTCTGGTGTTTGAACCACAATTTCCTAGACAGAAATAAAAAAATGATCTTTTAAATAAAAAAGAACAAACATCAGTACCACACACAGTTGGTGACTCGTGTAGACGACAAAGATTTGAACATTTACCAATTTTGTCTTACTTAGAAGACCATAGTATACATCATTATAAGAGCGTTACCCAAATAATTTTTCTGCAAAATCCTGTATTATTACTCTACCGCCTCAGTCTACATACATTTTCACCTCAGATGATGCGTCTGTATCTTTCAGCTTGTCCAAAAATGCATGTGTACAGCATAACATCAATTTCCAAATTCCATTCCAGAGGTCATGACACATAATAATGACACTAAGTCATATCATAAGTATGTTTTCACCAGAAGGAACAAAAAAAAAAAAGAAGAGAGATTCCATTTCGTTTCATTTTGCCTGTCAAAGAACTTTCTGGAATGCATGTAATATTTTATGCCATTCGGGAAAGAGGTTATTTGGCACTAACCTCAGCCCACATTGTTTCACCATTTTCACAAAAACACTTAAACTGTCTGTTAGGAATTCAGCTACTGTTCCAGTGGATTATAGTGATGTTTGCCACCGTTCCCTTACTGCCTGCATTCTGAAACACTTTTTAGTGGGTGACAGTTTTAGTGTCCTTTGTTTTGCTGGGGACCGCAATCACACACACTGTATCTTCTGTTGTGTGTGTGTGTGTGTGTGTGTGTGTGGTGTTTGAACCACAATGAGGAATAGCAAAAAACTGTAGCCAGAAATGGATAAGCAGTCTTTTAAAGAAAAAGGAACAATCATTGTTACATTGCAATATAAGGTAACTCTCTGCTCATTTTAGCTGGCACAAAGGAATTACAGACAAAAAACGATTCTTCATACAGTTTTTTTTTTTTTTTTTTAAACTATACATCTTTTAATTAATACAGTCTGGCCTTGGGCACTTTATTATGAAGCCCAAATGGTGGATAACTGGCGCTGCTAACTGTCTACGGAGGTGAATTTTTTGCCGATTTTTGATATCAAAACGATGTTTGTACATTACTCTAAAATCATCAGTTATCCATTTTGTTACAGTGACCAGAGCTGTAGCGCTAATTCAGAGGGCACCATGGAAGGTGATTAATTGGAATAAATTTTTTTTTATGCCTTATATTTATTCGGTTTATTTGTTTCTTTTTTCTGTGAATAATTAACATGTTAATTAAATTTTATTTATTGTTAATTATCACATATTTAAGTGGTATAATTTTAGTATTTTAATTTGATGCAATAATAAAAAAAACATTGTGTGGTGTGCTGTTTTGTGCTGATAAACTGAACAGTGCTTGGGAGTTATGGAGTAACCGGCCAGTGTGTGCACCTCCTTTAGTAACAGCAGATCCATGGCATGGTGCAGTGTGTTGTGCGTTCAGTGTGCAACCATTTTCAGCTTGTCAACAAATCCATGTGAATAGCATGACCTCATATTCATGACGTGAGTTTTATAATATACTGTATGTAGAAAGTAAATATTTTTCTTGTAGATAGTTAATAAGAAAAGGGTTGATAAGAGAAGGTATTTGTACCTTTATTTTCATGACTGACACGCATGACAAATTCACAGGAACATGCAGTGATGTTCAGGTTTCTGAGCATATATTTGTGTGGCTTCCACTGAAGAAGGTTGGAACAGGACAGCTGTGTTCTGTACCTGATTATAATGAAAAAAATTGCTCTTTTGCCAAGCGCATGCCGGAGATTATCACTGACGCTGCGCTGCTATAATCCAACAGGCCACGTCAGCGTCAGCCAGATGGCCAGCGGGAAGCCATCTGCTCTGCGTTTATTCTGTTTACTTTAGAACAAAGCAGAACACAGATAGGTGTCATTGGTTTCCTCACATCTCTTTGATCGTAAAGAGCCCACATTGTTTATCCAACATTAATTACAATTTTACTGTTGTTTTTTTCTCTTAACATCCTCCGGCTGGATGACTTCCACCAGAGCATCTCTCTCCCTGGCCTCTTTCCTTACACCTTTCTGTTTGTTTCTGTGTTTAATTATGATGTGGTGCCTGTCTGAGGAGTTTAAATGAGTAGAATCTGTTTATTTGAGTGTTTTTTACAAGAACAATAAGTCTGTTAAGTAAATTTAAGAAGTGATTGATATGACTGATAAAACTCCTAAGTAATGCAAACATGTTACACTAATGAGAACTTGTAAAAAAAATTACAGCAGCAGTCCTTAAGATTTTAGTTTTAAATTTAAGGCAGAAGTATTTCCAAGTGAGTTAAAATGGTATCGGTGTGCCTCTGCTACTATTCCACTCTAACAGAGTGGTCTGGTAGACTATCCTGGATGTTTTTTGGCCATGACAGCTTTTGCTGGTTACCTGAGCAACTCTGGAACTGCTAATGGTGCTGATACAAGAGCTACTGCAAACATGGAGATAACAGAACTGCAAACTCAGTCTTCAACTGCTCATTTACACTTTGCTAAACCAAAGAAACATTAGAATTAGAAATGAAGAGAGCCAGCAAATCTAAAGATAGCTCACTGTAATTGCCAAATGCATGTTTTGAAAGTACTCTTCCCCATGCTCAGTGCTATTTCACATTCTCAATAGAGGGATCACTAAATACCTGAATGGTATGGACTTACTTTAAGGAAATACATTTTTTTTTATTCACAGTTTGACCTTTAGTGCCACAGCCCACAAACTTAATATTGTTTAGATGGAAAACCCCTAAAATCACCTGTTTTTTTGTAATGAGCATGAAGAGGTTTAGCGGTTTATAGCACTGCTATTATGATCAGGATATTGTTGGTTTGAATCCCAGTCATGCAGCTTGCCATCAGCTGCCAGAGCCAAAATAGTCCCTGCATGCTCTCTCCTGGTGGGTTGATGGTGCTTTCTCCCCACATGACTCTTAGAGCACAAGGCGTCTGTGAGCGTCTGATGTATTGTAACTCAGCAATGCTACATCAACAGCACTTTGAAAAGAGGCAGTGGCTGACTTCACGTGTCAGAAGAGGCATGTGCTAGTCTTCACCCTCTTTGTGTTGTGTTAAACACTTTAAAAAAGGCTGTTAAAGCTTTATTTACTGTTGTATGAAAGAATGAGGACAGAAAAAAACAGAAGGAACTGGATGGTAAAATAGTGACGCTTATTTGGCCAGAATGACAACAAGCTCATAAATCTCTGCTCTTTTATAGCCTCCATCCAAACCCTTCTCATAACTCTTCCTCAGTTTATCCACCCATCTTCCCTGCTGGATCCCTATCTCTCATCACTCTTTCCTCCTCCTTCTCTGGACCAGTCAGTGCATTTCCTTTCAAATGACGCACAACAGCTGCTCCGGTAATCAGCTGCCCTGAACGTTCAGAGCATCCAGCCTTGAAATGATTCAGGTGCTTCTACTCATCCTGCTATCACTGCTTTGAACTGATTAATCACAGGCTAATCACAGCTCAGCTACAGGTTTACATTCTTGTTTCGACTAAGATCATGTGGGACAAACAAACAACCCTGAAGGCTTGTAGAAACACTGTGATGATTTAAAAGGTATTTTTTGTGATGTGATGATTTAGAAGGGTGTTTTTTTGTTGAGAGTTTAAATGTGTCTTTATTCTGGTAATGTCCCATAAATAAATATTTTCCAGAAATTATCTGTAAACAAATGTTCCAGTAAGTTGCCTTAAATATCCTGGAATATGTTCTTCAGTAGCACAACAACCTCATGCTCTCTGTGTAATCTTTTTCCATCTCTGCAATCATCTTTTTCTGTCGCTTTTCCATCACACCTATTGTTCACAGCTGCCTCACTAAAGAATGGGCAACAAAATAAATAAATAAAGCTTTCCAAAAGCTGTTATCACCTTTGCCAGCGTACACCCTCCTGTTGTGGGGAATGTTTTTTTTTACACATGTTATTTTAATGTACTTGTAGAAGGATGCTTGAATACAAAAAAACTGTGGAAAAAAAGAAGTGCATTTAATCTAAATCAACTGCAAATAATTTTTTTTGTTTGTACTAAAATACAAAAATATATATATACAGCACTTGAAAACCACTTCAGTTTCTCTGATTTTGCTATATATAGGTAAACGTTTGAGTAAAATGAACATTTCTCCCAAATTCTAAATAAAAATATTTTCATTTAGAGCATTTATTTGCAGAAAATGAGAAATGGCTAAATTAACAAAAAAAAAGATGCAGAGCTTTCAGACCTCAAGTTCATATTCATACAGTTTTAAGAGTTCAGAAATCAATATTTGATGGAATTCAATTCAATTCAATTTTATTTATATAGCGCTTTTTACAACAAAGGTTGTCACAAAGCCGCTTTACAGGAAAAACAGGTCCACACCTCTTATGAGCAGCACCACAGAGATGCCAATTTTATGGTGACACAGTGGCAAGGAAAAACTCCCTTTAAGAGGAAGAAACCTTGGAAGGAACCAAGACTCAGTCAGAGGAACCCATCCTACTCGGGTTGACCCCCTCAGTACAAACAAACAACAAATAACAGAACAAAAACAGTACAGAGAATTAATGTGAACTATGGCTAATATAACAGGTACTAATTTATGAATATAAGAATGTGATGGGCACAAACTATAGAGCTATGGCTATAGTTAATAACCCTGGTTTTTAATGAACCCTGGTTTTCATGCATCTTGGCATGTTCTCCTTCACCAGTCTTACACACTGCTTTTAAATATCTTTGTCACTCCTGGTGCAAAACTCCAAGCAGTTCAGCTTGGTTTGATGGCTTGTGATCATTCATCTTCCTCTTGATTATTTTCCAAAAGTTTTTATTTTGGTAAAATCAAAGAAACTCATAATTTTAATTAATAAGGTGGTCTCTTATTTTTTCATGTATTGGGTAAAGTTTTTGATTAAATGTATATTAACTGGACTAGAGACCATATTTATAATTAAAAATAAGCTTTTTACTCACTTTAGAGTGGTTAAATTCAAGTTGGGTCATCTTGACCCAGAATAATTATATACCGTGCAGTTAATAATAACAGGAGGGTTAAGCCTAGGATCATTAGGCTTTTGTTATATTGCATTGCTATTTGACCAATTCTGGTGGTGTCAAACTGCAAAATAATATTATGTACAAAATTATATATTGTATTGTAGTAAATTTACATAATCAGATTTTACAGGGATATAAGCACTGTTACTTAAACAGTATGTTTGTTTTGTTAATAGAATAGAATAGAATTGTAAGTTTATATATCACTTTTGAGACGAGATGAGACAGAGACAGAGAGTTTGTTGTCTCAATGGTGATCTTAACACCAAGACTGAACTCAAGACCCACAATAGTACTCAAGGATTCAAGGAGACTTTATTATCATTTGCACAAAATTGTTATCTCACGGTCAGGTTCCAACCAAAAGAGCAATTATTATGTAAGATAAAAAAATAAAATGAGGATAAAATATAAAATAAAGAATAAAATGGTTAGCAAAATAGACGTAATATAAATAGGAATGTAGTGAAAGTGGCAGCAACATGAAATCAAGGCACTTTTACTATAGCAGCATGGATAAGTATGAATGAAGAACAGTACCATAATAAAGTGTTTCTCAGTCTGGTCATTTTACACTTGATGCTCCACAGCCTCCTGCTTGAGGATAGCCAGACAAAAAGTGAGTGTGTTGGGTAGGTGGGATCCTTCCTGATGCAGTTATCCTTTTTTAGGACCGACAAAGTATCATGCATGTGGTATTAATGATATAGCTCCTAACACGCTGTATATAAATAGATAAATAAATATAAAATAAGAAATGTTAGAAAATTCAAGTCAAACTGCTTACTTACATTTTTTTAAGTAAGCAAAAATTTTAGCCATCTGATTGAGGTCACGGAGAGGTCAAAGCCGGCAAAGGTCTATAAAACTAACTAAATTAACTGCCTTTGAAATACGAGCACAGCGAAACACTTGTAGAAGTATGCGTGTTTCAACATCAACTGCTCAGAGGATGTTGCAGGAAACTGGCCTTACTGGAAGAATTGCTGCAAATAAACCACTGTTAAGCTAGAGCTGAAGGAGAAGTGTGTAATGAATGAGACTGACGGACAGGGTGTAGGTTGTGTAAGTTGTGTAAGATATTGTGACTTCTCCAGATTCAGCAATTATATTTAGGTACCAGGCTGTTTACTCTTCATAGTCAAAATACTATAAATTTAACAGAAGAACACAATAGTGCGTTAATTGCTTCATTTTACGGACTATAAGGCTTACCGTATCATTAGGCACACTATCAATAAACGCTATTTTCTGGTCTATTTTCATACGTAAGGCACACCGGATTATAAGGCGCAGTTTAAGATAAAACAGTAAGAAACAAGGGCGTTGCAATGTTTCCCTTCTAATTCAGCAGGTCTTGCTTCTTCAGAAGATAAGTGCAGAGAAGACCATCAAGCTTAGGGTTCCTTACACAATCAATAACAGGACATATATAGTACCAGTTAAACATTTAAACACACCTTTTTATTCAATGTTTTTCTTCATTTATTTAATGTATTTTCTACATTATAGATTAATATTAAAGGGAAAGGGACACATATGGAATTACGTAGTAAACTGTAAAAAAAAAAAAAGTGTTTATCCTCCACAATTTCCTGACCTAAACCTGATCAACTCAGATGGTGAATTGAGGTGGTTTGGGATGAGCTGGAGCTTCACAGCGTGAAGGAAAAGCAGCAACTATTGTTCAGCACCTCCAGGAACTCCTTTAAGATGCTGAGAAAATTATCCCAAGTGACTCTCCCTCATGAAGACACTGAGATACAATACCAAGAGTGAGCAGATCTGTCCTCAAAGATAAATGTGCTACTTAAAAGAATCTATAGTATAGCATAAAACATATTTTGGTTTGTTTAACACTTTTGTGTGAAGAATAATTCCACGTGTTCCTGTATATATTTAATACAGTCTTCAATATTCAATTTACAATGTAAAAAAAATCACAAAAAAAGAGAGAGAAAAAAGAGAAAGTGTGTTCAACATCTGACTGGTACTTTATAGAAATATTTAAATACTACAAAATGTATCTGCAGACTGCAGTCCAAAATATACTTCACATATAGTAGTGATTACAGTATTAGAGTGTGATTTTAGCGCTTGAAACTTGACCCAGAAAATTATATATATATATTTGTTTCAGTTGGTGTCAAGCTGCAATGTAATATTATACACAATTTAATATATTATATTGTGCTACATTAACATAGTCTGATTTGATGACGACACAAGCAGTCTGTTATTCATTTTTTGTTAATGCCAAAAAAAAAAAAATTAATCAGTGGAAAAATAATCAGTAACTGGAAATTACATATGCTCTTTTTTGTTTATATAGTGGTTAAATAATGACTTTCCCAGTAAAGACATATCTATTAGCGTCTGAAACTTTATGGCTAGAATATTATGCATTGATTTAAAACCCACCTCAGAGTTGGGCAAGAATGTGCTGGTGACGAAACATAGGCCGTTAAACTGCGATTGATATGACTTGAACAGAAGCTGTGAAATACGTTTCAGCAGAAAAGCTGGAAAGATGTGCTGAAAGATCTCTGGTGAAAGCTGCAACTGAATGCTTTGTGGTTCAGGAGCTGTTGCTAAGACCAGGGTTCTGTTTTTTTACAGACCCACTACATTACTACCCACTACATACCAGTAATCAAAACCTTATGTGTTTTGACCGTATTCCCCTTATTAAGAACAAAATTATTGTATTCCATGTTTTTTATTTCTTGACAATTCTATTTTTGTTGAATGGCAGAAATGTGCCAGTAATGTTTTTGTTTTTACGTTACTCCAAACACATGGAGACCATTTTCGACCAGTCTTTTGCTTATTATTGAATTATTAACGCTAACTTTAACTGAGGCAAGCGAGACCTGCAGTTCTTTAAATGTTGTTCTGGGTTCTTTTGTGACCTCCTGGATGAGTTGTCCATGTCCTTTTGGAATAATTTGGATCGGCCGGCCACTCCTGGGAAGGTTCACCAGTGTTCCATGTTTTCTCCCTTTTTTAATGATAGCTCTCACTGTGGTCCAAGACTAAGAAATGATTTTGTTATCTTTTCCTGATAGATGTCAATGACTCATCTGTTTTAAAATTTCTTCAGCTTGGGGCATAATGTGTTGCTTTTCGAGATATTTTATCTGCTTCATGTTGTCAAACAGGTTCTATTTAGGTGGTTTCTTGATTCTACAGGTCTGGTAGTAATCAGCTAATCAGTAATCATTAAATCATCATTTAAAAAGTGCTTTATATATTTACTCAGCCACCATATTTGCCTAACATCAAAGTAAAAAAATTGAAAAATGTTAGTATGACAAAAATGCAAAAATAAAAGAAATCTGTAAGGGGGAAAATACTTTCTCACACCTCTCAATTTTGTATATATATAATACTCTGTAATTCATGACTAGTTCACTTTGAGATTGTCCTTTTCAGTTAAAGCAGAAAAGGATTTCATGCTGCTTTTCTCTCTTTTTCTCGTCCACAGGTACAGAAAACGTTATAAACGCCTGTGTGGAGCTGGGTATTCAGCACTTGGTCTATACCAGCAGTATGGAGGTGGTGGGACCCAATGTAAAAGGAGACCACTTTGTCAGGTATGCTCTATTTTATTTTATTTTTTCAGTCTTCAGCTGCTCTGGCAGTCGTTTTCCCCTGTCCCCTATTTCACCTGTCTGCAGTATTAGTTCTGAAGTGCTTTTAAGGAGTCTTAATACCAGAGTGTGTTTAGAAAACACTTGCTTTGTTCTATCATCACTTTAATCAGGATAAAAGAAAGGACCGCCAAAGATGACTGCTCTTTTTTTTGGGATTAAACTGGATAGGAGGATATAAAGGTTGGTTTGTTGATGTGAAAAAAGGGTATAGAGAGTGTCTTTAGATGGGTCTTCTGAGAACATTCCTCTCATATCTTTAAACATCTGTAGCTCAGCAGCAGGGGTCCACAGCTCCAGTCCTGGAGAGCTTGAATGCTTTTGCTGCCAGAACGGCTGAAGCAACATATTCAGGGCTCAATCGTGGTTCGATGAACCGAAGCAGTTATTCTGATAAATTTCAAATCAGAGAGGAAATTCTTAACTCAGGCCTTATCTGCTTTCCACAGGATAATGTGTCTCTGTATCTAAGATTCAAAATCATTTCTGCAATAGATCTCACATGTCTGTCTTGTTTTTATAGTACAAGCATACCAGAAAAGAGATTTGTGACATTTGATTTTTTATTTGATTTTTCTAGGATTAGGCCTGGACAATGTTTTAATGTGTTAAAATAGTGTATCATGATATTTGATTAGAATTCCTCACCACACAATATTTATTGTAATATTTTTACTTGCAAATGCATCAGTAGTGTCAGATTCTTGAAAACCTTTAAATATTTAAGAATGTCTCGATTAATTTTTTTTTGCCTTTGAGTCAATTGATTTTAAGTATCTGCCAATACAGAGTCTAGATCCGATACTTTGGCAGTGCAGTTGTCACGCTGTCCAGACACACGACAGACACACATGGATACCAAACACACAGTTTATTAATTAGAGGGTCAGTAACAAAATGGCAGCAATAGTAAACAACATACCAGGGAGAAAGCAGGCAAAATCGGTCACACATGGGAGATCCAAACAA
Source organism: Astyanax mexicanus (assembly GCF_023375975.1). Taxonomy (NCBI): domain Eukaryota; kingdom Metazoa; phylum Chordata; class Actinopteri; order Characiformes; family Acestrorhamphidae; genus Astyanax; species Astyanax mexicanus. Next base: position 19,610,304 of record NC_064426.1, on the reverse strand, counting down.
AAGAAGGGTTGGCAAAAAGAGAAGTCAAAAACAGAAAAAATGCAAGGTAGAAGAGCTAGGAACTAGATTTAATACCAGGCAGAAACGGGGGGTATTCATACAAACAGGACAGGTGTGGGTAATCAGAAGCTCAGCGAGTTAGAACGCCGCAGCATCACGTGATTAGCAGAGTCCGGAGGGTCTGGTGTAGTAGGCAAAATTTAATCATATTTATATTAGTGGCGCCCCTCTTCTGACATCCCACTATCTGCATCTCACCACTATCAGAGGCACTCTGTTGCTGCTGCAGCTCAGCCAATCCGCTCTCCCTCTGCCCTGCCTCTAAACCCATACATCACCCATTGCCCCTCCCAAAATACCACACCCATTTTTTTTTTTTTTTTTTTTTTTTACACATTTGAGCTAAGGGAGGAGTCAGCTAAAATCAGGGGGTTTAGTTAGCCTTTAATAACTGTGATTTAATATGCAAACTTCAAAGGACGATGATGCGTGAAATGGTGAAGTCAGAGCCCACCTGGCTGGTGGGAACGGCAAGAGAAACTTAAGATTAATTAAGACAGTTGTGCTTTTCAAGCCTTGAAGGGCATACTTTTCCTGTTGTTATGATAGCAAAGACTGACAAACACTGACACCCCCTTAATTAAGCTGCTAATTGAGCCCATAATTTGAAACTGGCAGTTGTTCTTCAAAATTTCATGATGAATGGAACATGTAGGAGTACTCCAAAATGACGTAGGGGAAAAAACTGTTTACACTGACTTTCACTGAAAGTTGAAAAGGGGTTTTTCTCCTGTAAATTTGCTGTTGCAGCTTTCCCATTTATATTCTTGTCATTCTTGTCATTACCAGCACCACCACTGACCATAAACCCTTTTTTTATTACCAAATCCAGTAGGTCTGGTAGTTTGCTTGAAGAAAAAAGGAAACTTGTACTGAAGTACAATGCGTTTTAGTGACATTTTTAGGGGGAATGCTGTGGCCGGAGGCACTGGCAATAGAAAGGGTCTATCCCGCATAGTGCTGGACGATATGGCCAAAATTTATATCACGATATATTCCTTAAATTTCGGTCGATACGATATAATTTCGATATTGATATAAATACTTTGAAGGCCTCAGAAAACTGCTAAGAAGCCCTGCAATCCCTGCAGCACTGCAAATTTAAATTATTATATAACTGTGTATTTGCACTTTTTGTATTGCTGGCATCAGATACCCTCATTATATGCACATCTATCTATCTATCTATCTATCTATCTCTCTATCTATCTATCTATCTATCTCTATCTATCTATCTCTATCTATCTATCTCTATCTATCTATCTAATGGAAATCTGTACCTACTACTGTCTGAAAATTTAATTTAAGACTTTGAAACCTCCTTTCACAAAAACTTTAATACTTTAGAAATAAAAGTAGTCAAAATAAATGAATGCTCAATATTATTTGCATATAGCAAAATAATAACATGACATCCCTGTCAAACATAAGCCTATATAACTATTACCAATAAAAATAACTTTAAATTACAACAGAGGCAGAGCTTCTTATTCTTTGTGAACAAATTTAACAGATTAAAACAAGTGTTTCAACTAGGATATAGAATACAATAAGCCTTTATATACATAAAAGCAACAAGATTTTCCCGTCAAATAAACAAACCTACAGGCTTTATCAACTATGAATAACTTAGTTACAACATAAGCTATAAAAGTGCTTCAGTCAGTATAAGAAAAATATTGTATGTAGTGGAGTTGCTTGAAGTGGTGGAACAGATTAGATGTATTAACATTACCGCTGCTGGTCGGCTGCACTCTCCGGCACAATTTGCAGCAAAGCGGACGCGGCCGGCCCGCGGGCCTCGAGGATCCGGGGCCGACTGAATCGAGTCTACCTTAGTCTTGGATCCGCTCGTCCCGGCTCCGTTTGGCTCCAGCGCGAGACATATGTGCTGAGTAGCGAAGCGGACCCGAGCCTAGCCATTTTAACCTAGCCTTGCCTAGCCTAGCCTATTTGGCTACGTGCCTGTGTGGTTACGTCATCACGCACTGACGTAGCCCAGCTACGGGGGCTGAATGTGTTGAGCTCTGGGGCAAGCTGACGCCAGTAAAAAACGCCTGTCCGTGATTCTAATACATATCGATATACCACAAAACTGATATCACCGTTATTGAAACATTTCTTATTGCGATAAATACCGATATCGAATTATTGTCCAGGCCTAATCCCGCATGTAAAAGACCTTCCTGCACTTTGTCTTTTTCTTTTGTAGAAGTTCACCACAAAGCTTTTCGTCGTACTCTGAGCTGAAAGAATGAAGCAGCGTAATGGAGAAAACCTGTTCCAACAGATGGGAAGCAGTCTGTGGAAAAAACAATGGCACTCTGATATTATTTTAGCTGCATACCTCGCTGTTGATTATCCCCTGAAGTTAACGTGTTTAATCCTGCGGCTAAAATCCCAGTGTTTCTTCTACAATACATCACTGTCCAAGCTCTGATTATCACAAAAACATGTCTAGTTCAGGTTCAGGTTCAATACAAAAGCAGAATTTTATGAAAACAAAAACAGAAATGAATATTGAAAACAGACAGGTGGCCACTATCAGGCATTCATTCATCTATAGTGGTAATTTTAGGATCAGAGTTTTAGAGGTGCTAACCCAGCCACATCCTTAAAGGTCTCATTCCATCGTTTTTTCATTTATTTTAAAACGTCTAGTTGTGGTCTCTAGTAAGAGTGAATGCCTTGCGAGCTGTTTTTTGTAAAAAAAAATAAAAATAAAATAAAATAAATGTGATCCAGTATAACGCTGCTTTAGTCCGGTGGAGGAGTGGGGCTGGAAGAAACGATAGGATATTGGCTATTGCTCATAAATATTCATACATGACTAACAGCACTGCGAGATGGACAACAGTTAGACACATTGTAAAATTAAGATATTTTTACACTAATAACAGTCTTTGCAATGTCATATGTTTCTTTACAACATGTGTAATGCGCTGCTAAGTGCAGTTCAGCCATTGACCTAAACATGAAATCCACTGGAGATCCTATGTAAACCTAGTTACTAACACACCGAGGTGGGTAGTTCAGGTCCAGAAAGAAAAAATCCTAATGCTGTTAGTTCCTGTCTGACGAGATGGCGTTGCTTGGCCGGTGAGACGGCAGCTTCAGCTCTGCCTGTGGGCGGTCGCGAGCCAAGGGGGCAAGGCCATGAATACTAATACACGGGTTGACGTAGACACAGGTGCTTTTCCTAAAGCACACTCTTGCTTTTTTCTGCTGGAGAAAATGGAGGTTAAGAAACATGTTTCATGTGCAGCATTCATTTATTGTGAAAAAGTGTGATTCAGGGAGCATGAGATCATCATTTTCACACATGGATTGTTCACCACAGAGTCCAGACCTTACCGCCATTGAGAATCTTTGGGATGTGCTGGAGAAGGCTTTGTGCAGTGGTCAGACTCTACCATCATCAACTCAGATCTTGGTGAAAAATTAATTGCAACACTGGATTGAAATAAATCTTGTGACGTTGCACAAGCTTATTGAAACAAAACCACAGTGAATGCGTCACACAATTAAAGCTAAAGGAGGTCCAGCCAATTATTACAGTGTTTTTTTTTGTTTTTTTTTTTTGGGGCCAGGCAGGGTATATTGAGATATTATTTTAGGACCATATCACCCATCTCTTGTGTAAAAAAAATTATGATCAGAATCTTTGAATTATGTAATTCAAACTTAAGAAAGTTCCTTTTGTTACTTTAAAAGGTTGGCATTATTATTGGAGTTGCACTTCTTCTTCAGTGACTGTGTTAAAAATAGGACTCCCACACCTCAGCAGTATTCATTGCTCAGTGATGGTGCCTATTATTAAACAGTGTCATCAGAACTGGAAATAATCCAGAATTAGCACAGTGTCTGACTTGCCATAAGGAAGGACTTGGATAACGAAACAGGGCTGACTAAAACTCATATCTCAATCTGTTTTAGAAAATGGCAATATTTGATACAGTACCATATGATGTAAAATTTGTTTAGCTGCAAGCTTCCATTCTGAACAACCAGCAGCAAACTTGATTCCACCTGTTTAATTAGTTGGTTTGTTTATTTGACAGTTGATCACATAAGATTCTGGTTCGGCTGGATTTAAAACCTGCAGCTACACCTTCCCAATATGAACAGGTTTAACACCTGATTATCATTTTTAAATAATTAGAAAATTGCTTTCTTGTAAGTATTTCACTGACTCCGCAAACTACACTTGATTATGTTGTTTAAGATTAAAAAAAAAATTATAACGATTTTCCTAAAAGTATTTTGCACAAGACAGTACTCTATTAAGTGTCATCCTTTCAAAAAGCTAAAACCTTTACATTTCCATGTATTTACAAAACATATCTTATTATGCTGTTAAATACTCCCTTCAGAAAGTAGCACAAACTGACTCTTATAAGCAAAGAAAAAGGAGTGGGAGGCCCTGATGCACAACTGTGCAAGAAGATAAATCTTATATTGTACAGTTTGAATAAAAGCCTCACGGGTTGTCAACTGACAGCTGCACTAAATGGAACCCTTTAAACATTACTGCCAGTTTCAAAGGTGAAGAGGTGACTTTAGGATTCTAAACTTGATTCAGAGCTTTATTTGTGCAAAATGCGTCAGCCATATATATAAAAAAAGGAATCAGACAGAATTCTGACTGTAATGGTGTAGCCAGCACAGTCTCTGGATCTGAATCCTGTTGTTGCGGGAGCAGCAGGAGAAAGACTTCATGAAGCCAAACCATGTAGTAGGAGATGGTCCAGGAAGCACTGGCTGAAATCACATCAGATAACCTCAAAAAAAAATGAGAGCTGCAATTCTTAAGGTCTGCCAGGCTGTAATTGCTGCAAAATGTGGCTTTTTGATAAAGGCAAAAGTTGAAGTCCAGAATTTCCAGTTACATCAATATTTATTTCATATACAATCGTGTTTGAAAGTTTGTGAACCCTTTATAATTTTCTAGATTTTTGCATAAATATGAGCTAAAACATCATTTGATTTTCACACAAGACCTAAACATAGTTAAAAGAGAACCCAGTTAAACAAATTAGAGGAATATGGTACAATCCTACCTATTTGTGAGTTGATTTGAAGGTGAAATAAGATTCAGGTGTTTTCAGTTATGTAAAGAACAGGGATCTAACAAAGTCTGCTCTTTACAACACATGTTTGTGGACGTGTATCATAACACGAACAAAGGAGAATTCTGAGGAACTTAGAAAAAGAGTTGTTGTTGCTCATCAAGCTCTAAAGAGTTTGGACTCCACCAATTCATAGTGAAACAGATAGTGTGCAAATGTAGGAAATTCAAGAGCGCTCTTACCCTCCTCAGGAGTGATCGACCAACAAAGATCACTCTAAGAGCGAGGCATGTAATAGTTGGCGAGGTCACAATAGACCCCAGGGCAACTTCTAAGCAACTGAAGACCTCTCTTACATTGGCTTATAGGGCTGCAAGGTAAAAACCACTGCACTGCTCCCCAAAGAGAACACTGCTGCTCATCTGCAGTTTCCTAAAGATCATGTAGACAAGTCAGAAATCTATTGGGTTATTTTGGAGATGGATCAGACCAAAATAGAACTTTTCGGTTTAAATGAAAAGCATTAAATTTGGATAAAGAAAATCGCTGCATTTCAGCATAAGATCCTTATCCCTTATCTTTGAAGCATGGTGGTGGTAGTATTATGGTTTGGGCCTGTTTTGCTCTATATAGACCAGGGTGTCTTGCCTTTATTGCTGGAACAATGAATTCTGAATTATATCAGATAATTCGAAAGGAGAATGTCAGGAGATCTGTCCATGAACTGAAGAGAATCTCAAGAGAAAGTGAGTCACAAGTTGTTCTACAAGTGCTGGGCGGTATAGCGGTTCATACATACGGCATACCGAAGGCGAAAATAGAACCGTATGCATTTCTCTCATACCGCCATACCACTAGAGGCGCTACGGAGCGCTGTGTTGAACAGAACAGTCAGAGAAGCACACGCAGCTGTGTGGAGAAAAACAAGTACCCCTCGCTGCAGAACCACAAGTCCAGGGGGTGGGGCTGGATCTGATCCAAGGGGTGGAGCCTGACCTCCTTTCATTGGTTTTAAGTCATTGCATTTCAATTCGTCGTTAAACTTAACACGTGTCGCTTACGTTTCCCGACCAGGACTTATTTTATCTTATCAAATAAATCCTGGAACCCAACCTTAAGACTTTTACCGTTTATAGATCAAAATGTTATTTGCTACGTAGCACATTTAAATCACACAATACAGATTTAAAAGAAGGAACATGTCTGTGATTACAAACATAATAAAATGCTGTACATTTCCTATATAAATATTAACTATTTCATTTTTTATCTTTAATAAAAAGGGCCTAAAGACAAAATAAAAAATAAATAATTAAAATAAAGGATGCCAATGAGTGTCTTATCTACTAGCTACCATGTTCATTTATTATTACAGATATTAATACACAATCAAAACGGCGAACAAAAAACAGAGTTCTATAAAAAGAGTGTAACGATGTATAATTTTCACGTTCGTGATTGTTTACTTGACTCCGAAAGGCGAGTGAGTAAAACCGGATGGGGAAGAGTCCGATCTGCTTCAGACCAATGAAAACACGATGTAGGAAGAGTTGGATCAGATCCAGCCCCACCCCCTGGACTTGTGGTTCTGCAGCGAGGGGTATCTCGAGAAAAACGCTGGCCTACAGAGATATCAGAACAGCTCTTGCTGCCATTTCTGCTATATGACTGTTTTTCCCAGAGTAAAATAGAGCAGTAACTACAGCCTTTTAAATATATTAATACTGTAGTTTAAAGGATTATTTGAATGTATTTGTTAACTGGAGAAAGAAGGGAATTGATATTAAACTTGTGTTTTACTTGTGCAATACAGCTTTGGAGAAATATCTTTTTGAATACTTACATTTTAAGTAATTTAGGTCCATTTATATTGTTTATGGAACTTTTTAAAAATATTTAGCTGTGATAAAGTTGGTGTATCTCTTTTTAATGTCTATTATTTACATTCTTCATCTGTTTTTGTGATGATAAGGTCTGATTTCTTTATATATTGTTTAATTTTGTGGGACAAAGTAAACCCAATAGTAATCAAAGCCTTAATTTAAAGCCTTGGTTTTTACAGTAACTCAAAGCTATATTAAAGCCCAGTCATGCAAGAAAAAATAAAAATAAAAATACCGTGAAATCGTCAGATCTTGAAAAATACTGTGATATGCATTTTTGGCCATACGGCCCAGCACTATGTTCTTCTAAAGAATATTCAAGAAGAAGAATAGAGTTCTGATCTTAATCCTGTCGAAATGTTGTGGAAGGATCTGAAGTGAATACTTAATGTGAGGGAATAAATTAGTAAATTATAATGAGACGAATGACGTGGTTAAATATCTATTTCGCCTCCATCTGTTCTTGTGTCCCTCAGGCAAGAGTAGCATGAAATCAGAATGTGGAATGCTCTGAGCTCTGAGCCAGTGTGCCAATACATTCATACTGGTGCTTGTGCAATTCTGGAGCTGTTAAACCGATGTATACGTGCACACACACACACACACACACACACACAGCTGCAAGCCCATAGGGATAGAAGGTCAACAGCAGCGTTCTCTCTTCTTTCCTCCTGCCACGTGTTGGAGTTATTAGGAAATGTCCATAGAGAGAGAAATTGAGGGGGTGAGTGGGTGGGATGGGCGGATTTTGTGCAGGCCATTGTGTTTGTGTTTGTGTTTTTTGTGCAGTGGGGGTCTTTTCTTGGGTGTAGTCCTACAAGACATGGCAAATCTACATTTCTCATTTATTCACCCCATACAAAGAAAAAACAATAGCCCCCACACTTTGCCAGTCCCTGTAGACCCCCCGCAGTGTATTACACCAACAGGCTATCATTTGTTATCCTTTAATTTCACTGTTTCAGATTCTGGGAAACATGTGTTTTTAAGATTGTGAAACAAATCTTTGTTTCTGTCGTACCTGCAGGCCTGCGGAAGTGCCTGCAGAAACCTCACATCAAAGCATATTTCTCTGACTGCTCGTGCACACTGTCTGAAAAATGTCTGCGTTCATCTCCACCATGTGCAAAACCTCTGATCACGCTGACTGACCAGGACTCTCTCTCTTTTTCTTTTTTTTTTTAAATTTACTCCAGGCTGTTCCACTTCAGTCAGCACTGGGAGTTATAAAGCGTTTTCCTTTAGGGCTCATATTGAGCAGAATTTCCTAAAGTATTTGGAAGAAAAAACTTTAATTCACTGCTCAGTTCCAGCAGTCTGTTTAGGAAAAAATAAATACATCTGTAAAACAGCTTGAGCTGAACAAAAGACCTGCGTCCAGAACAGACAAAAACTTTCTTAAAGGTGTCCTTCTGCTTTCTATCCTACTTTTTCTTGTTCTTTGTGAAATACTATAGGTCTCTCTGAGCTGTATATGCATGCTGCATATGAAACTGTTTCTCAGCCTCTACTGTCTGCAGTAGCTAGTAAAAAAAAAAAATATTCTGAAAAATGAGTCGATCAGAAAAAGCACCCGTGTCAATGTCAACTCGTGAATTAGTATTCATGGCCTCACCCACCTTGGCTCGAGACCCATCTCAGGCAAAGATGAAGCTGCTGTCTCGTCAGATTGGAACTAATAGTGCTAGGAACAGCACGGCAAGTTCGTTACAGTGTTATTTGCGCAAATAACACATCAGTGTTTTATGGTTTGCCCAAATGGTCAGAATTTGTCTATGTAGCACCACCAGCAAAGTACAAGATAGGAAGATAGTAAGGTGTACGTTTAGAACAGTTCTGTTTACACTAGTTAAAAGAACTAGAACTTTGTTCCAACTGCCTGGGTGGATTTTTACTTTCAGGGCCTGGACTAGGTTTACATAGGATCTCCAGTGGATTTTGCGTTTAACCGACACTCTAAGACTAGGTCAGTGGCTAAACTGCACTTAGCAGGGCTTTGCACATGTTGTAAAGTAACATATGACATTGCAAATACTGTTATTAGTGTTTAAAACATTTTTAACTGTTGTCCAAGAGCCAAATTCTATGATCAAGTTCAAAGAGTTTATTGACGTCTGCACAGTAAGGAAACAAGTTTCCTTGTGCAAGGAAACTCCTTCTTGGCTTTCTATGCCACAAACAGAAAAATATAAAAATACAAACTAAATACTAAATAAATACTAAATTGGTGTTAAATGTACGTCAGGATTGCAATATGTGATATACATGATAACAGTAATGTGTGATATGTATATTATTTTCCAAGTAAGAACATGATCATCTAGTGTGATTTATACTACAGTGTAGAAATGAGAATTATGATTTAAGATTGTTTCATTTTCTAAGATGTTATTTTTTTTTTTCAGTGCACAGAAATAACTCTGGGTCGGAGCTAATTTATTTAAATGGCAAAAATGAATGGTTTTTAAAAAAAATCGTTGCTGTGGTAAACTATGGTAAATGTTTTTAAAAGAATGTTTTTGTCTGTATGTTCAGTGGGCCCTTTATATTTTGAGGCCTATGAAAAGTCTAAATATGAAAGTTACAGGAAATATAAAATAAGAAGTACAAAACAATCCAACGAGCTTTGCCCAGTGTAGTAGTTAAGAGGCGCCATTCCCATTTTAACAGCTTGGACCCATATTTCAGACCTGGGTATGATGTGAAATTCCAGAACATCACATGACCGTGTGAGCTCTGTGTGAACTCCGTATGCTTCCATAGCGAAGGCCTTTTTTTTGTTTAAAGAATTATTGCACACTTTCTGAAAATCCTATACACTTAATTTCACTTTTTTAAATATCACTGTGTTCGTCTGCTATTTTATTTATTTAACTGAAATTGCTGATCCGAACAACCAATGATTCTTAAAGGAAAATCATGAAAATGATCAGGAGTGCCTAATTTTTTTCATACCACTGCATATAAAGAAGTATGTGTTATCTACTCTAAAAAGGGTGGTATTTTACAGTAAATCAGAATTAAAAACTAAACAGGAATTTAAACATCCGGTCTTGGAGAAAAAGAAAACAAGGGGCATAACAGCTGTAATGGGCTTTATCTTATCTTCCCTGTCCAACCACATCTTCTTCCAGGCCTTATATGGAAAGTAACACTCCTAATGGCTTTTCCATTTCTTCTCTTTCCTACAGAGGAGATGAGGATACCCCTTATAAAATTTTCCATGAGATGCCGTACCCCAAGAGCAAAGCTGAAGCAGAGAAACTGGTGCTGGAAGCCAATGGCACAAAGGTAAAGAACTCGTCATGGGACACGGAAGCCCGCACTCAGTGAGAAGCAAGAGTTTTGCTGCTTAAATCTCTTTATTCTAAGGCGGACATGTTTCGGCTCATGCCGTCCTCAACACCCTATACATTTAATGCAAACACATGATCTCAAATACTCACATGACACGTCACATGACCCTCACATGATCCTCCAAACCCTGTCTGACAATATCACACCAAAAGTATCAAAATTTTATATTTTAACATTTTAAAAAACAAGTAAGATTAAGTTCATCATTCTTCCCTCTTGGTGACATACTACTACCCAAAGTATAAATCCAAAGAGCTTCCCTTTTTAAAATCTTTTTATTCACATCTCCACCTCTTCTACCAAGTAGAACTAGTTCAATTCCAATGCATCTCAGGTCTTTATGGAACATTATGGATTAACTCCATAAAATGTTTAGCTACTGGTGAATTTGATGATGAAGTCCTTCCTCCTGATGCAGCTTTTATGTTCTGTTTTTTTAGAGGTCTTGTTGTCTCACAATGTCCATGTTCTATGGGATATGTAGGTAAAAGATAAATAACATCCTTAGAATTGCACGTGATACGACTTTTTATCGAATAGGTAAAGAACACAGGCACTGAAATACAAAATACACAATGAACATTCAGCTGTGGAACACAAACATCAAAGCAGCCCATATTGTTTACCTCACAGCACAGTATACCATTATCCTGCATTATCTCACTCATACAGCTTACATATATACAGTGTTACATGTCTATACATGCTCACATATGTCTAAGTCTCTCCAATTAAATGCAGATAGCTCTGTCTCTGACAAAGCATTTTATGGTGAATCCGATGGCAAGATGTCTACAGGGCGGCTTGCTCACTTTTTCCATCTCACATTGGCCTCTAGAATCTTAGGAATCTTGACAATCTGCTCCATCTCTTTTCTTTTTGTTTCAGTGGAAGCAGTGAAACTGCACAAGAACTGAAACAACAAAGCTTAATTAGAAAACCTGGTGGTCCTTTAGAAAATGCTTCTTTTCCAGTGTAACATACCAGCATGAGCCACAAAAGACACAAAAGCAAAACAAAACTACATTTTAAACTGAAAATGGTTGAACTGTCTGACCTGCAAATACATAGGCCAGACATCATTTACACAGTAAATTCAGAATACAGTAATCACCTCCTTGTTTTTGCACTCATTGTCTATTTTATCTCGTCCGCTGATCATACACTAGTGCATCTCAAAAAATAGAATATAATTAAAAAGTAACTTTATTTCAGTAATTCAGTTCAAAATGTGAAACTTATATAGTATATAGATGTACTGGAAACATTCCTCAGAGAGTCTGGTCCATATTGACATGATGGCATCACACAGTTGCTGCAGATTTGTTGGCAGCTCATCCATGATGTGAATCTACCGTTCCACCACATCCCAAAGGTATGTGGTGTATTGGATTGAGATCTGGTGACTCTCCCGAGTTGTTTGACACCAAACATGTCAGGAAAAAGTTTGCAAAAGTAGGTTTTGTATAATATGCAAATTTGCAAACAAATACAGTAATCCCTGCTCTTGTAGTGGTCTCTCCTGTAAGACCCTGACCATTAAGTTAAAGGAGGGTAGTAATAAATTCTGTAACTATAGAATTTCAAAGTCTTTCTATGTGCTCACTGGAGCTAAAAAGATTCTACAGAAAGTGTAGAAGTGTAGAAACAAGGAGCTGGTCATAATATTCTGACTGGTTGGAGAACATTGTCTGTAACGTCAATGAAAACTGACAATAAAATGACAAAGTTATAATTTAAGCACCGTTTTGGGAATAATGTTATGTAACTAGTCATTTGGCTGCAGCACCGCACCCATCCTGTGACAGATTTGGGCTCAACCCTTGAAAGACTGATTAATTTATCTCTCTTGTTTTCTTTTCTATCTCTCTCTCTCTCAATCTCTCTCTCAATCTCTCTCTCTCAATCTCTCTCTCTCAATCTCTCTCTCTTTCTCTCTCAATCTCTCTCTCTCTCTCTCTCTCTCTCTCTCTCTCTTTCTCAATCTCTCTGTAGTTAAATGGGGGTGGAATCCTGTACACATGTGCCCTGCGACCAACGGGTATCTATGGGGAAAACCACCAGTTGATGAAGGATTTCTACCAGATGGGGGTCCGCACTGGGGGCTGGCTGATTAGAGGAGTGCCCCAGGATACCGAGCATGGACGTGTGTATGCAGGTAAATAAATATGCAGAAAGGCTTTTTTCTGACTCCCTGACAAAGATACTCAATGCTTAGACTGTTGCACCACTCGGAAGCCCATCCTTACACTTTTAGTCGGCATGCCTTGTGTTTGCGTTGTTTAAATAGCATTTAAAGACGCTAGATGCTAGTGAATATATCCTCGACGACTGGCGTGAAACCTGACAAGAGTCAACAATCAGATGTTCATTGCTATCTTGGCAACGTAGACGTTCCCCGCTTGTTACACACACAAGGACATGCAACAGTGCGCAAACCCAACTTTTACATCAACAATAAACAGAATATAAAATGAAATAAAATAACATTACTGTTCCTATAAATGAGCTACTCGCGTACCTTCACAGCGTGAACGAGACGGTCATTTTCTCTCTCTGCTGAGTTGGGCAGAAGTGCTGAGCTGTTAAAAAAGCAATTTGCCAAAGTCAAAGCACACCTGGCTCTTAAAGGGAATGGCAAGTGACACGCTGATTCATTTTTTTTTCCGTAGTATTATGTTATGCCCAAAACACACCCATGATAAATTAAGAAAATTAGTACACAGCTTTTGTGTGTTTTGAAGCACGCAAGGTGTACTTTTCCCATCGTTACGACAGCAAAGACACATTGACACGCCCTAAATCAAATCTGGGCAGTGCATAGTTGACAGCTTGCTTATAGATAGTTTAAATAGGGCCCTTCATGTTTTTGAAAATCAATACAGTATTGCAAGAAAATATCGCAATACATTGGTTGTATCAGTATTTTCGTACACCCCTACTTAGAGGTTAGTACAGAAAGACTAAAATGAGAGAAGTCAGCACCTAACCCTTATAAGTTGTACACACTGCAAAGTAAAGACACATCATCTTCTTTACACTCGCCCTGCCAATGCTTTCACTTCAGTACAGAGGAGCTCCAGTGTTGATTTAAGAGGGAACTCTTGGCTCTCTCAACCGCAGAAAGAGCCAATTTGGACTTTGTTCTGTAAATATTTGATATCTACTCCAGTTATTTATCACTGGAAAGTTTTATCATCACAATAGACAGTAATGGCTTTTAAATGCATGTTTATTTAATTACTTGTTTAAGTAGCTCTGTCTGCTCTCATAATCAGATAATTATATTTTGATCTGGTGTGTTTATCTGGAGCTTCAAAGCAGAATGTACTAGTTGGACTGGCAAGAAAAAAGGCATTTCTGTGGGGCTCACTGACGCTGACTTGCATTATGCTTTTTTTGGATTACAAAAAAAAGCTCTCTTTTGTAAAATACATTTATATGTCTATATGATTGTGGACACCCTCTCTAATAAATGCATTTAATTATATTAAGTTTCACCCATTGCTGACACATACATGTCTCATGTAAAGATAGTATGTAGAAGTATTGCCAACAGAATAAGACTCACTTGAGCAGATTATCATGGATCTATTGGCTAGATTAATAATGCCTGGCATGAGCTAAAAGGGTATAAAGCCCCACAGCAGTGAGGTGGGGTGGTGATCATCCAACATCTTGACTTCACCTAGCATTTTTTTTGGGACCTCTGGACAATAGAAATAATTATAAAAAAAGTATAAAAAATACTCTACTTATTCAATACTAAGTAAATAAACAGGTGTCCTGATACTTTTGTCTCTATAGTATATATTTTTATCAGCTCTACTATCCAGTTAATTAGGGTTGCCAGGTCCAACAAAAATATCCCGTCCAAAGTCAGTCTCAAACACGCCCTTCAGAAGCACAAAATATTTGTCTGTCACACATTTGAAGCAAATGACAGAACAACTATAAGTGTAAGGGATTTATTATCAGTATTGCTATTTAGCTTAAACATTAGTGTTTTATTAGTTCTTTTATAACAGTTTTATATCCTGGTCAAGAACATTTATTAGTAACATAATTAGCAAAAAAGAAACTTGTCCCTATATATATATATATATATATATATATATATATATATATATATATATATATATATATATATATATATATATATATATATAGGTGGGCGATATGGCCCTGAAATAATATCACGATATTTTAAGATAAAATTATCTGAGTTCTAACAGAAGTCAATGATCCAGAATGTCATGATGCTAAAGATGCACTCCAAATATCTCCATATATCCAGAAAGTAAAATCTACTTTATATAGTAGATATATAATGGGAAATGAGAATAGTGTTAATTTTTTCTTTTGCTAAAAACAGTAAAAAAGTAGTACCCTGGTGTGATGATAGGGGTGGGTGATATGGCACGATATTTCAGGGTAAAATATCGTTCACGATATTCAAAAATGTTGACGATATTATCGTGTACGATTCGATAAGGCACACTACTAATACATACATATATATATATATATATATATATATATATATATATATATATATATATATATAGGCCATAATCACCTAGCACTACATTAAACATTACATTAATATCTCTTTTTATTTCTAAATCTGCGTTTCTGTGTCTGATTTTATTTTTCTAGGTAACGTGGCCTGGATGCACTTGTTGGCGGCGCGAGCCCTGCGCGAGCATCCCGAGACGCTGGGGGGTGAAGTGTACTTCTGTTACGACGACTCTCCTTACAAGAGCTACGAGGACTTCAACATGCAGTTCCTGTCGGCCTTCAACTTCCGCTCGGTTCGCGTCCCGCTGTGGTTTCTTTGGTTCCAGGCCTATGTCAACGACATGCTCCACTGGGTCCTGAAGCCTGTCTGCAACTTCACACCTCTGCTGAACCGCTACACGCTGGCCGTGGCCTCCACGTCCTTCACCGTCAGCTCGGACAAGGCCCTGCGGCATTTCCAGTACCGACCGCTGTACGACTGGGAGCAGTGCCGCGCCCGCACTCAGAAATGGGTGGACACTTTTCCTCTGGGCACAAGCGCCAAGGAGGCATAATGATACAGTGCAGGACTTCAGGGGGGGAAGCAGAGTTCTGGCTGAGGAGAGAGAGATGATAAATGAACTTTTTTAGATGAATTAAAGTGAATAACTAGAAGTGATGGACTGGAAAGAGAATGAGGTTAAAGTTTGACATATGATGATGATGATGTCATCGTTCCACTATAATAGCATAGCACAAAAGGCATGGAGCACACCACCAATAATTTAGCACTAGTTCCTGTGGGTGCTTTGCTTGGCAGTAGTGCCTAAATCCATCTGTCAGAGGGTGGACGTTTCCTGGAGACCCGCCTTAAAGAAGGCGAAAGGGAAAACAGAACAGAATCATGACGTTATTTAAAAATGACGTGCAAACAATTGTGGGAGTTTGATTTAGAGATGGATTTGGAGTTAAATGGAGGACCAAAAGTGATGGATGACTGAAAGAAGAGACTGGGAGTTTGATCTGCAGTATTTTAGAGGTATTCAAACTTTAGGACATGACCCCTAGTGGGGCGCAATGGAATTGCAAGGAGAGGGGGTGAAGTTGAGGCGTGATACAAAAAAATACTTTAAAAAAATTAAAGACTTAAAAATGTATTTTTATAATAAAATAGATAGAAATTAGTGTCACGTGAGTAATTTAGCATCATGTGTTGTCAATTTGCGATGGGTAAAAATGGAACGTAAGTAAGTTAAATAAACAGATGTGAAGGAGAAAGAGAAAGAGCTAAAAGAGAAAGAGAGAGAAAAAAGTTGGCCAGTTGGCCAGAAAGAAAAGTTCTGTTCTGTAAGTTCTCAAAATAGTGCTTAGTGGACTCTGGGATTAAAAACAATTTGAATGCTTTTTACATATACAGTATATATATATATATGATACCAGCTGATACCTCTCATTATTCTTTAAGTGTTGTAGACTTTTAGATTTATGTCATAACATAATGACATAATGACATCATTTAGCAGACTGGGATGACTCAGCCTATCTGTTCAGACTGCCAAATCTGTCCAAATCCGACCGCTGACGTATTTAGATGATATCCAGATTTTATTTTTATTTGTTTTTGATAGTCTAGACTAGCTAGAAACCACATAAGATCTGATTTTTTTAAATTGGGTTGCAAATATTATATTTGCGATGTCCAGACATGCAAATCGGAACTGATCTCTTGCAAATGACAGTGCAATCGCAACAGATTTAAAATCAAACTCAACCAATCAGATTTGCAGTCTCTGATGATCCTGACCAATAGTGTATAACCCATTCCTGCAGTATTAGAACTTTTCTGTTGTATTGACACCTCAGTTGGTGAACTGATACCAAAAATTATTATAATTTGTTTTTCAAATGACTGTAGAAAAACATGAACAGCACTAATTCATTGCTATCTTAAACCCTGCGAACAGTCTAATTTCAAGCCTTCTAGCTTCTTCTCTGGTCGCCAAATTCTGGTTGTTCATTGTTGCATTGTTGTAGCATCAGCTGCATTAACAGACACTCTGTACTGTAAGTTCTTTACAGTTTTTCCGTTAGGTCCTTCATTAGGATTGGTTGTCAGTCACTCAGCTAATTTTATTGTAGTGAGACATATTTTTTTTCTGGTGTGAACCTGAATTTAAATATAAAAAAGTTATTTTTTCTTCTTTTGATTGTTACGGCTGCAAACTGATATTCTGACCGCAGCTTGAAGCATAAACTGGACTTCGCTTCTGCCCCTTTTGGATTTGCTGTAAACTCAGTGATGGTCTTAGGGAAGGGGGAGGGTTGGCTTCTTCTCTGGTCTCTACTGCACCAATTTCTGGAGCCACTTTTTTTGGTTCGTTTTGTAATTTTGTGGCATCAGTCGCATTAACAGACACTCTGTAATTAAGTTCTCTACAGTTTTTCCATCCTTCATTTAGATAATGGCGTAAAATTCATTCAGTGATCTAATTAGTTGTTAGCCACTCAGCTGACGTTATCGTAGTTAGACATACTTTTTTATTTTTTTAGAGATTCTTTTCTCTAAATATTTTTAGTATAAATACTGTTTCGTTTTTTCTTCTTTTACTGACAGTCTTAGAGCAGCTTGAAGGATAAACTGGACCAAAGTATATTGTAGGTTTGTCTCAGAAGCAAGCAGAGGTAAACCCAGTTCTCTGTTATTTGATGGAAACGTAAATGGTTTAGTGATAAAATACATGAACTTCACTTTCTGGACAAACTGGGTATCCAGTGCAAAAATCCACTTTCTTTCTGCTCCTTTCGATTTGCTGGAACTCAGTAATAGTCTGGGAAAGGGGGAGGGGCTAACAAATGAGTTTTTGAGCAAATCTGGCTTCTTCTCTGGTCTGCGATTTTAACAACATGGCGGCCACTTTTGGGCTCATTTCTATAGATCCATAGGACTAGTGTTCTTGCTTTTCTACAGTCATATTTTTCTACAGTCTTCAAGATTGAATGCCTTTTTTGTGTCCACTCACTTCTGTTTTCTGTAGATGAATAAGCAATAAATAACTGGTGTTATATGCCCAATAATCTACAGTATGCAGTATATAAGTATCACTTTGGTGATATTAGCACATCTGATTCATTCTCTTCTATTTCAGAAGGGACACGGCATTGCTGGCATTTACTATAGATTATATAATGTTGTCTTGTTAATTATTATTTTTTGAATGTATGTTAAATTCATTTTATTGTCCACATAACAAGGGATGTAACACAATTAACATTGTATTTATTATTTTTCTATACTATTCTGCACTTTAATTAAAGTAAGGTAATTGTATGATATTTATTTATACTATGAAATAATTTGATATCATTAAAAGCATTATTCTAATTTCCGATGCTTGCTTGTTTTTGGAAAAGGAATTCATGAGACTTATGGATGTATAGTGGCATGCAAAAATTTGGATTATGTTTGTAGTGCAAGGTGATTTACCCTTTGTAGCACCGAGTCGTCCAGCGGTCTAAACTGCTGCCACTATGATTGGGAGATCGCTGGGTCGAATCCCTGTCATGCAGCTTGCCATAAGCTGCCCTTTCACTCCTAGGGTGATGTCGATCAGTAAAAGGAGTCGGTGAGCTGATGTATCAGAACCAAGTCGCTGCATTTTCTTCCGAGTGTGCTGTGATGCTATTTGGTAATGCTACATCAGCAGCAGTTGGAAAAGAGGCGGTGCCTGACTTCACATGTATCGGAGGAGGCATGTGCAAGTCTTCACCGTCCTTGTGTTGTGGCATCACCTGTGATGGGGGATAAACGGCTGAATCAAAATCAGCTCAATCAGCTTAATCTGAATATACAGTATTGTGCAAATATTTTAATGTCCCACAACTGTGGGAATTTCAGTAAAGAAAAAGCTTCTTATCTGTGAAGTAAGTGTTTATTAGTAACACACCCCTGTAAATAGAGTTACAGGGGTTACACAATGAAACTGAAACACCTAGTTTTAGACCACAACAATTTATTGTCCTGACGGACAGTTCTGGTGGAAACAGGAGAGTTGAGGTGCACATTTGAATTCTGCCGTGATTTGAGCAGCCGTGGTTTTATGTTTTTTTTGGAGACAATCCGGATTAGCACCCAAACATCCCTTTCAGACAGCTTCCTCTTACAGCGTCCACAGTTAATCCTGTTGGATATGGTTCGTCTTTCTTGGTGGTATGCTGATGTTACCCTGGATATCGTGGTTCTTGATACATCACAAAGACTTGCTGCTTTGGTCACAGATGCTCCAGCAAGATGTACACCAACAATTTGTCCTCTTTTGAACTCTGGTATGTCACCCATATTGTTGTTTGCATTGCAATATTTTAAGCAAAACTGTGCTCTTACCCTGCTAATTGAACCTTCACACTCTGCTCTTACTGGTGCAATGTGCAGTTAATGAAGATTTGCCACCAGGCTGCTCCAATTTAGCCATGAAACCTCCCACACTAAAATGAGAGGTGTTTCAGTTTCATTGTCCAAACCCTGTATTTCTAGTTTTCATCATATTAACACCTGGTTTGGTAGATTGGTAAATTTGGTAAATCAGGTGAGCTGCTGACAGAACTGATCTTATACACACATGCTGGCTGAGGAGCATCCATGAGAAATCTGGAACTACACTTTGTTCTTCAGTTTGGCTCACAGAATATAACATACTTTGTTAAAAATGAGAATTCCTTGTTACAATTCACTGCATGTATGTTTATTTGCATCTGTTCAAATCGTATGTGGTGCTTTCAGGTAAAACCACTCATATTGCTGAGATAAATGAGTTGGTGAAATTTGCGTTGGTGCCTAAAACTTTTGTACAGTACTGTATGTTCTAGTCATCAGGAGTGCTAAAGTTCAGTTCAGTAGCCTAGCTAGCTGCTGGTTAACTAGTTAACTTTAGGGTTTATTGGATGTCTTCAGAAAAAGAGGGGACGGTACAGAAATTAATTATTATTGTCCATTTCTTAATTCCACTGTAATGGAGAACTGAAATTATCAGCTTTGTTTAGTTTTTATTTAATTTTATTTTTCTGTTCCACCCTAAATGTTGCAGCCCCAGCTCTCTTGTGCACCATTTAAGGTGGAATGGAAAAGTTAGCTAGCTAGCAACTGAGACAAAACTAGCCATCTTTTTTATCCTTGTCATACTAAGGAATTCGGTCATTAAACATTTGAAACTACACATTATACTAAGGCAATATAGAGCTGATTGTCACTTTTAACAAGGAAAATACTTACAGGGGTTGGACAATGAAACTGAAACACCTGTCATTTTAGTGTGGGAGGTTTCATTGCTAAATTGGAGCAGCCTGGTGGCCAATCTTCATTAATTCCTCATTGCACCAGTAAGAGCAGAGTGTGAAGGTTCAATTAGCAGGGTAAGAGCACAGTTCTGCTCAAAATCTTGCAATGCACACAACATTATGGGTGACGCACCAGAGTTCAAAAGAGGACAAATTGTTGGTGCACGTCTTGCTGGCGCATCTGTGACCAAGACAGCAAGTCTTTGTGATGTTTCAAGAGCCACGGTATCCAGGGTAATGTCAGCATACCACCAAGAAGGACGAACCACATCCAACAGGATTAACTGTGGACGCAAGAGGAAGCTGTCTGAAAGGGATGTTCGGGTGCTAACCCGGATTGTATCCAAAAAACATAAAACCACGGCTGCCCAAATCACGGCAGAATTCGATGTGCACCTGAACTCTCCTGTTTCCACCAGAACTGTTCGTCGGGACAATAAATTATTGTGGTCTAAAAGCAGGTGTTTCAGTTTCATTGTCCAATCCTTGCACATTTGTGGGTTTCTTTGGTCACATGTGCTGCAATCTTACCAGTGATTTTCATATTTCATGTGGTAGGGCCTTTATCTACAGCATATCTTATAAACAGCTACTCAATGACTTCATATCAGATAAACATTCCCCAGATGAGTGATCCAGAATAGCCATGCCAGCCATTCTTCTCCAGGATCTGCAAATCAAATGCGTGGAATGCTGTGAGGGACGAAGCGCTCCGCTGCACTGATTTGATTTCTGGAAAATTGGGTGATGCTAATGTTTGGAACAAAGCCAATGTTTGTGTTTTCAGGTGCTGAAACAAGTGTTGCATTGTTGATTTGTGACACGAAGCCCCTTGAGTTATGATCCTCTACACCCTAGTGAGCAGACGTGGCTGCTGACAGCTGGATGAACTCATTCTCCTGCATTCTGTTTGATTTCCAGAATCCACAAGCAGAACCCCATGATCGTGAATCACTCTCTCCTTCTCTCTCTCTCTTCATGTGGAAACACCCAGTCTCTGCTTGCCACAGGAATGCAGAATTAACTCGCTGCTTGGATGCCACGATTGTAACGTAACGTTGGAAACGTTTTTCCAAAATTCAGCTCAGAAGCGAAGCAGTCAGTTGTTAGGCGGCAGAAACAAAACATACCAAAACCAAATTACTGATTAAGAGAGAAGATGTCTGAGATGTGTCTGGATACTGTGTTTGTTAGCAAATAATATACAGTTACTCAAGATAGAACAATTTAAACATAAGCCAGATGTTACAGATCATTTTTAATACAACATACAGTAAGTACCACATAAACATTTAGGTGTCTCTTATCTGGGGTGCTGTTAACTTGCGTTTTCTGAGGCTGTTAACAATGTTGAACTTATCCTGTACAATAGTACAATACTCTTGGTCTTCTTTTTCTAGGGTGGTCCTGATGAGTGCCAATTTCATCATATTGTTTTTTGATGGTCATTGCGACTGCACTTGAGGATACTTTTAAAATTCTAGAAATGTTTCTGATTGTTTAAGACCTTAATTTTTTCGGTAGTATTTTTTTCTTTAATTTGTTGAGTTGAGTAATTCTTGCCATAATATGGATTAGAACATTACTCAAATAGAGCTATTCACTGTATACCAGTTCAGCACAGTTGTTAACTGAAAGCCCTTCTAGACTCTACCTCAGATGTGTAAAGTGTAAAGCTGTCATCTAAACAAGAGGTGCTACTTTGAAGAATCTAAAAAATAAAACACATTTTGGTTTGTTTATTTTTTACCATAAGTATTAATCTAAAATGCAGAAAATGTTTAAAAACAAACAAAAAAAAACATCACACACTGAACTCACTCCTGTTCACGATCACATGACACTGCACACTACCAACTCACCTGATTATTGATTTCACCTTTTACACACACTATATACTGTATACCCACTCATTTCACTTACTCTCCGCTGAGTATTGACGGGTTATCCTCATACAGCGTGTTTTCCCTGCCTATGTTAACTCTCTTATGTCCAAACTTATGTTTTTGTATACACCGACACTGATTTTGCCTGCCCTCTGATATTGCCTTGCTGTGTATGACCCTTAGACTATATTACGATTATGGTATGTTTACTCTCTCCTGCTGCTGTTTACCGCTGTTGACCCTGTTGACTTAATTAAATAAAGTATATTTTGATTTTCATCTGCGCGTGTCAGTCATGACAGTCCAAACTATTGACTGGTACTGTATGTGTGCACTTATCATCAAAGAAACAGTTGAAAGAGTTGTTTCACCCAGAGGACGAAAGCTAAATATTACCAGGAACAATAAATGATTCATATATTAATTAAAACTGTTATGGGTAACTCTTGGCAATATTAATTGAGCTATACATACAGAAGATGGTTTGTAACGCATGTGCAAACCAACCTACCAACACCAGGTGAAGAGTAAATTCCTAATGACATAATAATAATCCTCCCATGCAGCTTACATATACTCACACAGTTCATGCAAATTGTGTGGTAGGGGTGAAATGTTAATAATTGGTCCAATAGCATCCCACTTATTTTCATTCAGGGATAGGTAGAGAGGAAACACTGTTTTAGTTCAGAACCTCAGACAGTAAACAGTAGGATTAGCCAGCAGACTTTGTCTGACTGAGGGATCTGTACCTACTGTCTGTGGCAAGTCAGCAGAAGTTTTCAAAGTTTTTGAGTTTAGTGTTTCTATCACAGTTAATCATGAACTTGTTTGTGTTTTGCCATTTAACACAAGCTAACACTAACATGTGGTAAATGCTCAGCATAAACATGAGGCATGGCCACCAACAGCTTATTGCCATAAAGTTGACCAAGCCCTTGAACGGCTCATTCTGAAAGGAACTGAAACTAGCAAGAATAAAGTTGGTGAGATCTTTGTATGTGAGAGTGATTTTGTGTAAAGAACTTCATGAACATGTTTTGTATAGATCATATAATATGTCCCCTTTAAGATCTTGTCACTGAATCTAATAACAACCTCATTGCAATGCAATTAAAGGTCTGCTTTCGCTAAAATATTTTTTTTTTCTGTTTCTTTGTAAAATACAATAGGTCTCTGAGTTTATATGTAAGCTGCATATGAAACTGTTCTTTAACCCTCATTGTCTGCAGTAGCTAAGAAAAAAGAGTCACTCAGGAAAGGCTGTGTCTACATCAACCCGTGAGTTCATGGCCTCGCACACCTTGGCTTGGGACAGCCCACAGACAGAGCTAAAGCCAGGCTGAAGTATAGCCGACACTGTCTCATTAGCCAAGGAGGAGCTTACAGCTTCTGTTTACAGCAGCTAGTTAGCATTAGCCTTTCTTGTGTAAATAACTATAGGTTTAAATCGGATCTCCAGTTGATTCTGCATTTGACAGAGACCTTAAATATACACTAGGGAAGCATGTTTTAAGAAGGTAGCACAACTATAATGTTTCTTTCTGAAAACATTTTGTTCTTTGAGTTTTAGACCTGTAATATTTACTGTGTAGACTGAAAGGCTTAAACCCTGTCTGGGAAATATGATCCACAGAGTTTAGGGGGTTAAACCACCTTTGGTCCAAAAGTCCTTGTATCTGTACTTTTAACAGATGTTTAGAAAAGGGAACTGTCAAATTATTATTTAAGCCAATCCTGCTCTTCATATCAAGGACAACCTCGCAACTTCTGACAGTCCGTGTACATTTGCACGTCTGCAGACCTGACGACAGCCCTGTGTAAAAGTCAGGCCAACTTCTAAGTTCAAAATGAAACTTCACAGGAAAACAGCAGAATCATGATCACTATCTAATCATAACAAAGCCTAGTCATATCATTTGTGCTGCCAAAACACCTGCAGACCATCCAGACATGAACTCCACAAGACCTTCGAACCATGCTCTGTGTTACCTGGCATCACTTTAAGTGTGCTTTTGTGTTTTCACATGGGTCTCAACTGCTCCTATAAAGACTCTTGGATTGGAAAAAATCCATCCATTTGTTTTCTGTCAGTTAGTTGAAAGATTTTGGTGTCAGAAATCATTATATGCTTCTATGAGCCGTTGGATGCTTTCTTATCGTGGCGTCACAATGACAAAAAAATGTGCATAGAACCAACCTGGTACCACCCGTCACCCGTCAACCCCCGCCAGAACCCCACCGACAGGATCAGTTAAAGACCCGCTGCAATTTCGGGTCTCCTGGTTTTACAAGCACCGTGCTTCTACTGAGGGAGGGACCTGTACCTACTGTCAGTGGTGAGTCAGCAGATGAGGGAGAATACAAGTGCATTTCAAAACATTTAAATATCATTGAAAAGTTACTTTATTTCAGTCAATGAAACACACAAATCAGTGTCTCAGAAAATCAGAATATTATATGAGACCAATTTGTACTTTTGGCAGTGTGGGCAATATGCCAAGTCCTGCTGGAAAATGAAATCCGCATCTCCATAAAAGTTGTCAGCAGAGGGAAGCATGAAGTGCTGTAAGATTTTGAGGGAAAACAATGCACTGGACTTGCACTAGACTTAATATAACACAGTGGATCAACACCAGCAGATGACATGTCTCTCCAAACCATCACTGATTGTAGATACTTCACACTAGACCTCAAGCAGCTTGGACTGTGTGTTTCTCCACTCTTCCTCCAGACTCTGCTTCCTTAATTTCCAAATGAAATGCAAAATTTACTGATGATCAGTGATGGTTTGGAGAGACATGTCATCTGCTGGTGTTGATCCACTGTGTTCTATCAAGTCCAAAATCAGTGCAGTGTTTTCCCAGAAAATCTTACACTTACCACTTCATGCTTCCCTGCTTTATTCCTGTTTATGGGTAAAGATGCATTATTATAAACAGGAACACAATAGCCTCTCTTCCACTTTCAGAACTCGTCTGTTGAGAAGAGAAACAAAATGCTAGTAGGAACCAAATGTTTAGAGAACAGAACCTGGGGCCTTCCAAACATGTGAAATGTATTCCCTTTCATTAGTTAAGTAGAAGTATAGATACTAGGGTTTAAAATACTGCTGTAGAAGTTGACGTATTAACTCAAGCTTTTTACTCAAGTAAAAGTAATGTAAGGGGGAAAAAATGCCACATGTAGTGGCAAATCCTTTAGTTAAGGTGAAGCAGTGGCGTGCACAGACATTTTGGGGGGCAAGTGCTCAGGGGAAAAAAGGGCACTTTTTAGCACACGTGAAACACTTCATTATAAAAAAAATTACACGCACATGTTGCATGTAATTTGACTTTTATTTGTAACGTTCTCTAAACTTGAGTTTTCAATGGAAAACTGTCACACCACCAACTGATAAAATACATATGGTGCTGTATGAGACATATTACTGCACAACAAAATGATTTCACGTTGGGTTTAGAGGGCAAACGGTAGGATTTTACTTGATGTGTATGTTACCTGGCTGGTGGGACACGTGGGAGAAGAAGCCTATCTGTTGCCGTGCGTGCTGTGCTGAAGACTCGCTAAACTGAACTGCTGCTGCAGCGCGTGCGACCAACCGCGCGGGGTCACGTGACAGAGGAAGAGAGAGGTCGGGTGTGTGCGAGCTGATTTCAGGACATTCTGCTTTCACTTGTTTTTAATCGCTGAGGTTTTCAAAAGATAATTTCAAACCGGCCTCAGTAAAGTCTGAGTAATAATAATAATATATATATTTTTTTTTTAAAATGAAGTTTCAAAAGGACACTTTGGTTGATAAAGGGCAGAGTTGGTGGTGTTTTAGCACCACCTGATGTCTATGTCTATGTCCGTTTCTCTTAAAGAGACAGTACCCATTTATATTGAGACTGCAGTACCACACAATGAACTAACACATAGGAAAAACTTATTTACGTACATTAAACCTAAATATTATCAAAACATAATAAAATAAGAAAAAATAGAAAAAAAGTACGGCTGTCAACTTTAAAGCCTTGGAATCAGTAATGTATTATTATTTTTGACCCCAACTTCAGCCGTAATATGCCCTGACCCTGCCCAACACGCATATTTTTTTTTTCTAGAGAGGTTCGCTTGTGGTGAGAACTTGATCTGGCCTCGATCTCACCCAGCTTTTTTTTTTTAAACTGAGCTAAACTGCTGATAAGGCGCAGTTTAATCTGATATACAGTATATTAGCCAGATAATACACTGCTATTAACAAATTCAGTCTCTGCTGCTCCATGCTGTTCACTGCTCACATCTGCGTTGCACGTCCCAATGAAAACGTTGTGTTTTAAAGCACAGAAGCAGATTTTTAGTGTTTTCCACGTTTCCACTAGAGCAATTATCAAACAAAAACGCTGACCACGGTAAGAAAACCGTGTGCTTCCACAACTTATGGCTCCTAACAAACTCTCCCCACGCACTCGCTAATCACTGCTTTCCCCCAAAATAGCGTTTCTCTTAAAGAGACAGTACCCATTTATATTGAGACTGCAGTACCACACAATGAACTAACACATAGGAAAAACGTATTTACTCATTTTTGCACTGATCATCTTCATACTAGGCTACACACGTCTGCTATGTTCTTGCTCGATTGTGGGCGGGGCGTGACGTGTGCAGGTGTGATGAATAATCACGTATAAACCAATAGGGTGTCAGTATGGTATATGTTTAAACTTCTCATCCAACCACAATCAAATTTACTCTGGAAAGGGATTTTTTTTTTTTTTTAATGATGAGAAGCCGGGAATGGAAACAAGGAGTAACAAGGCTATTTTTAAAATGTAAGGTGTAGAAAGTTCTGATTATCATGCGTAAATGGAAAAAGACGTCTAAAAAAGAAATATTCTAGGTAAGTAAGTATAGATAACCAACATTTCTACTTAAGTAAGGAAACAACGTTTTTTTGTGCTTTATCACTTGACATGCATTGTAAAGTGGATAAACTGATAATACTCAGCAACAAGTGAAGAGGGGCGAGGGGTTTATATAGGCCAGTGAGCAGGTGTTTAGAATTCAGGTGATTTGCTTTCTGGAGGTGCCGTGTACAGTGTCATGTGATCGTGAGAGTCATTGTGTGCAACCTGGGTATCGTAGTCCGGAGACTGTAGATTGCAGAGTGTAGAGCTGACTCTGGGGACCTTGGTTCCCTGTGTGGGAGATTGGTCGAAAAAATTGTTCAGCTATTTGTTCAGTTTAGAATCTCGCTTCACTGCATCAAAATTGATCTCAACTATACTCTCTCTGTTGCTGTGTTGCTTGCTGCTAAATCACAGCTACAAATCACATCCTCACGTAGTAAAATCTAATGTTTAAATCAGTTCCAAGTACTTTCAGTCCCACTGCATTAAGAACAGAGGTTTTTCCACCAACCTGTTTAAATGGAATGATAAAAGAAAGTTTGGAAATTGGTCATGCAAAAATAATTTACAGCCTTTTATGGCACATAAATCAACTCATGAAAGTATTAAAATTAGGAAAAGGGAAAAAATATCCATGTGGTATATGAGCCCTTTATGACTTGGTTTTTGGCTGAACCGTTAACGAGCACATTGGTTTTATTTCTGTGGAAAAGTAATTCCCTGCACATTGCGGTTGGAAAAAACTTGTTTAAATGTGTTTTTTCCACTGTTTTTGGAAGGACTACTGGAAAAGAGGTACTGAAAGTGAAAGGGGGAAGAGTGGGGAACCCTCCTGGCTTCAGCCTAAGGGTTTCCCAAATACAACCGCCTCTGCCTCCATGGATACTCAAAACAGACTGAGTCAGAACGACTCTGACTCATATAGATTGAAATGTGCATTAAACTTAGCTGTCAGTGGCACCATGGGCTTTGTCATGCACTAGTATTATGTAACTAACCGTTAAGAGAAACAGTGGAACTCCACCCATTCAAAACACTGCAGCTTGTTTTAATGCTTTGTTGTTAATATACAGATACAGTAACAACAGCAAAACCAAACTTACTGCCCCAACATCAATCTGATCTTTACCATCTGCATCTGTACTATGCGGTCATTTTCCACAAACAGTGATTATCCTTCACTGAGACTAGAATAGAAAGGCCATTGATTAGAGATCCCACTTACAGCATCTGCCAACCGGATTCTGTTACAGTCAAATGAAAAGGTTTGGGCACCCCTATTAATCTTAATAATTTTAGTTCTAAATATTTGGGTGTTTGCAACAGCCATTTCAGTTTGATATATCTAATCTGATGGACACAGTTATATTTTAGGATTGAAATTAGGTCTATTGTACTAACAGAAAATGTGCAATATGCATTAAACCAAAATTTGACCGGTGCAAAAGTATGGGCACCCTTATCTTGTCTCAGAGATTTAACCTGTCAGTTTCCACTGTGAGGACCATAGTAAGGAAATGGAAGAGCACACTTGTTAAGCCCAGAAGTGGCAGGCCAAGAAAAATATCAGAAAGGCAGAGAAGAAGAATGGTGAGAACAGTCAAGGACAATCCACAGACCACCTCCAAAGAGCTGCAGCATCATCTTGCTGCAGATGGTGTCACTGTGCATCGGTCAACAATACAGCACACTTTGCACAAGGAGAAGCTGCATGGGAGAGTGATGCGAAAGAAGCCATTTCTGCAAGCACGCCACAAACAGAGTCGCCTGAGGTGTGCAAAAGCACAAAAGCACACCTCAGGCAACTCTGTTTGTATTTAAGGTTGCAATTGGCCACCTTAAACACCCTAAAATGATAAGGGTGCCCATACTTTTGCACCGGTCAAATTGGTTTTATGCATATTGCACATTTTCCGTTAGTACAATAAACCTCATTTCAATCCTGAAATATTACTGTGTCCATCAGTTGTTAGATATATCAAACTGAAATGGCTGTTCCCCAACACCCAAATATTTAGAACTAGAAAATGATTAAGATTAATAGGGGTGCCCAAACTTTTTCATATGACTGTATAAAGGTGCTGTGAGTGGGTATCGACTTTTATATATATTTTTTTACCTTTTACAGACTTTCTTGCACACAAATCAACTCAAAAACATATTAAAATAAGAAAAAAAGGGGAAAAAGTACAGCTGTCAACTTCAATGGCGTGGAATCAGAAACGTGTTATTCTTTTTTGAACCCTGATTAATTACATCACCATGTTTGACCCCCAACTTCAGCCGTAATCTGTCCTGACCCTGCCTAACATGCATATTTATTTTCTAGGGAGGTTCCCTTGTGGTGAGAGCTTGATCTGGTCTCGATCTGACCCAGCTATCAAATATTACTTTTTTTAAAACCGAGCTAAACTGCTGATAAGGTTCAGTTTAATCTGATATACAGTATATTAGCCAGATAATATACTGCTATTAACAAATGCTGTCTCTGCTGCTCCATGCTGTTTACACACTAAGAGCGCTGTATGTGCTGCATTCACTGCTCACATCTGCGTTGCATGTCCTATTGAAGACATTGTGTTTGAAAATACATTTTCAGCATTCTGTGTTGAAGCAGCTTCATGCTGCACAGATATACTCGCTGGAACACAGATTATTCTCGCTTTATTTACTTTCTTGCTCCCGCGCCAAACAGCTCTGACCAATCAGCGGAGAAAATGTGCTTGGTTTATTAGTGTGGATTTTGGTGTGTTTAGGTTTGTGCCTGTGTGAAACCAAACCAAACAGAGGGAGAAACACTCTAAGTAAATAAACTTGTTAACTGATCTGGACCATAGGTGTGAAAACGGTCTTTAATACTCAGCAAATTAAGTTCTAATAAAAAAAAAACCCTTAC
The DNA here is from genome assembly GCF_023375975.1 of Astyanax mexicanus. NCBI lineage: Eukaryota > Metazoa > Chordata > Actinopteri > Characiformes > Acestrorhamphidae > Astyanax > Astyanax mexicanus. The sequence goes on along the minus strand of NC_064426.1, from coordinate 19,580,430 downwards.
AACCAAGCTGAGATGTTTACAATAAATAAAAAAAATAAAAAAGGTTTCTCTATCCAATTTGTCATGCAATCTTTATTTGAGCGCTCCATGTTGGCTTTATTCTTTATTCCAGAGCCCTAAAACATACAATACTAGTATTTTAAATGACACCACTAATACAAATACAATCATTACAATCATTCTCTTTACATACTCTTTACATTTAAATGTCCTTTATAAAAAAAACGTATTCGTCTTAAAAAGAACAAGAACAGTTAGTCACAAAAAATTTATGTGATTAATCTGATTACATTTTTGAATCGACTGACGCCACTGGAAAAAGTCAAGTGTCATGATGAGGCAAGTCTCAGACATGCGTAGATACAAATAAACAGGTTTATTGTCAAAAGGGGCAATACAAGGGGTAGTTAAAATGAGCAGGGTCAAAACTAGAGAACAGCAGCAAGAGAGAGTGGACATACCATAGGACTAGTAACAGTCCGAGAGTCATATACAGCCAAGAAGGTATCAGGGCCGAAAAAAAAAACAAGGTCATACAAGAAATGGAAATAACAGGCAAGAAAATAAACGCATCGTAAAGTGTATAAACTGACAGTACTCAGCTACGAGTGAAGAGGAGTGAGGGGTTTATATAGACCAGTAAGCAGGTGTTTAGAACTTAGGTGATTTGCTTCCTGGAGCTGCCGTGTGCAGTGTCATGTGATCGTGAGAGTCAGTGTGTGGTGCTTCCTGGGTATCGTAGTCCAGAGCCTGGAGATCGCAGGTAGAGCTGAGTGTGGCAGAGACAGGATCAGGATATGGGCTCTTTGGCCAAACCATTAATGAGCACTTTGGAAGTTACATGTTGGTTTCATTTCAGTGGAAATGTAATTCCCTGAACACTGTGTTTGGAAAAAAAAAACGTATTTAAATGTGTTTTCCTATGACTTTAGAAGGACAACTGGAAAAGAAGTACTGAGAGTGAAAGGGGGAAGAGTGAGTAACCATGCTGGCTTCAGCCTGAGGGAGTCCCCAAAACATCAACCGCCTCTGCCTCCATGGATACTAAAACTGAATCAGAGTGACTCTGACTCATAAAATGTGTAATGTGCAATAAACCTAGCTGTTAGTGGCACCATGGGCCTGGTAATGCACTGGTATTATGTAATTAACCATTATAGATCTCAAGTGGAACATAGTGGAAATCCACTCATTCAAAACACAATGTTTCAATGCTTTGTTGCTTTGCTGCTAATGTACAGATACAGTAACAACAGCAAAACTGAACTCACTGCCCCAACATCAATCTGCTCTAGTCAATCTGTATCTGTACTGTAGGGTCGGTTACCACAAATAGTCATTATCCTGCACTTAGGCAAGAATAGAAAGGCCTTTGATTGGAGGAGATCCACTTACAGCATCTGCCAACTGGATTCTATTATAAGTGTGTGTTGTGAGTGGATACAGACAAATTACTGTTTGTGGTACCTTACCGAACAGGTGCAGCACTGCAGTGAATGCACTGTCATGGTGGTGGTGTATGAGGTGTTAGTATGTGTTGTGTTGTGCTGATTGTACAAGTTGATCAGATACAGCAGTGCTGCTGGAGTTATTAAACACTGTGTTATAAAACACTCCCTTCACTGTATTAGACACTCCCACCTACAGCTGCTCCAACATGAAGATATAAATTTAGAGACAGAAGCTCTGAGATCTGTTGCTGCACAGTTGTATTGGTCATCCTCTAGTCCTTCACCAGTAGGCACAGAATGCTGCATAAAACTAAATAACTATTAAACTACATAAAGTAATTGCTCCTATATTGTGACGGGACTGTGTGCAATGAAAACAACCCTAAAATAAAAAAATAAAGAAAAGGATTGACTAAAATCTATAAACCCAAAAAACCCAAGAAACAATATTCTATTGTATTGTATTCCCCTCCCTTTATACAATACATGATATTCACCAATCAGCAATAATACTGAAACTAGAATATCAGCCATTTTTTTTAGTTTATTTCTAATTTTACCTCATTTTCTCCCAAATTTACAAGGCTAATTACCCAACCCATTCCTTAGGATTCCACCTATCACTAGTGATGCCACAGCACCAGGAGGGTGAAGACTAGCACATGCCTCCTCCGACACATGTGAAGTCAGCCACGGCTTCTTTTCCAACTGCTGCTGATGTAGCATTACAGAGTTGCATCACAGCACACTTGGAGGAAAGCGCAGCGGTTATCGGTTCCGATACATCAGCTCACAGAGGCCCTTTGGAGTGATGTGGGGAAAGAGCGCCATCTACCCACCCAGAGAGAGCAAGGCTAATTGTGCTCTCTCAGGGTTCTGGTAGCTGATTGCAAGCCACATGAACAGGATTCGAACTGGCGATCTCCTAATCATAGTGGGACCTGCTGGACCACTATGAATATCTGTCATAATACTGAAAACTAGAATATCTGGTTCCAGTGTGACCTGAATAGACCAGTTTAGATCCAGCAACTAACGGATACTGGGCTTTACTGTTTTTGTCAGCAAGGATAGGAAGCTCTTTTTCTAGACAGTAGGCATTTAATTGCAGAAGAAACACTAAAAATGAATACAAATTAAACTATCAGTTTGGCATGCAGTTGTGTCTCAGGCAGATACGATATGTGCTGTGAAACAGAATAAATAGACCTGCAGGTCTTGGGTAGTGCATCTCTTGGGGAGAGATCGTTAACTGCTAGACATGCCTCTTGGATGCACTGGAACCATATCATCTTTAACAATGATTCCAGGTTCTGTTCGGGATCTGACAATGATCAGGTTTAAGTATGGAGGTCTTGTTGTGAATGCTTGTTTGTGTGAGCAACAAGCTGCCCCAACTGTGGTGTTATGATTTGGGGGGCCATCCCATACAACAGTCAATCACCTTTATGTGCAGGACATCCTGTGACCATGTGTTCCTTCTCATGGCATGGCTACCAACAGATAGGGTTCACAGGTCCAACAGGGCAGGGCACTGGATTCAAGAGTAGAGTTGTCCCCATTGAAGTTTTCTGTTCGTTCTAATATTGTAATCAGTCTAAAGTGTGAAAATGAATTATTTCTCCCAGAAAAGTATTACAATTACACACGTTTTATAATATGTGTGTTTATTTCCTTTGTTTGTTTTGAGCAAAACACAAAATGCAGAGAAAAAAGGGTGTGATAAACAGAGGTGGAAAAAGTACTGAAAATTTGTAATTAAGTAAAAGTACCTTTACTTTGCTAAATTTCTACTAAAGTAAAAGTACCCATCTAAAAATCTACTTGAGTAAAAGTAAAAAAGTACTCAATTTAAAATGTACTTTGAGTAAAAGTTACATAGTTACTTTTAATTATTTGATGTAAAAAAGTACAACAAATCATAAATGAAATCGTTTTTAATTAACTATTATTCCACATAATAATTTGGACCTTTTCAGGCAGTATTTGTTCAGACCACCCCATAAAACATTTTTAAGAACAAGTGGCATAGGATTCTATGATCCATTTTTTTTCTTTACTGTTAGAGGTTATGGTCATAAAGGTGACTGTATTTTTATAGTTTTACAGTTCATTATTGTTTTTAACTTGCCATTGCTGTGCTTTAACTGCTATTTACATGTTTTTTTAACATTCAAGCAGATTGTTTAATGTTAAAAATACTCATCACCACATGCTTTCGCAGGTTTGATGTGAAAGTTTTGAAAGCTGACAGCTCTGTCTGGTGGGGCAGACACATTTTGCATTGCATGAGGACGTCATTGCCTCATTATTCCACGCGAGCATGCGTGAGCCGGCGCATCCGTGACAATTGTTATTATTATTTTTTTATTCAGACAATAGTTTTTTTTCCAGCATTTTAATTTTTACTCAGTAACGGGGAGTTTTCCAATGTAGTGAAGTAAATTACTTGTGTCAAAATGTACTTGAGTAAAAGTAAAATAACCTATTTTCAAAACTACTTTAAAAATGACAAATTACTCATAAAATCTACTCAATTACAGTAATGTGAGTAAATGTAATTCATTACTTTCCACCTCTGGTGATAAATAACTTTGATTCAAGCATGCGATGCTTGTTTAAACTCACCTGTGGTAAGTAACAAGATAAAAAGGAAAGACGTTTACTCAATCTTTAAATTGTGTGTCTGTGTGTGCCACTCTAAACATGTAGAACAGAAAGAGGAGAAGAGAACTTTTCAAGGACTTGAGAACCAAAATTGTGGAAAAATATCAACAATCTCCAGGTTAGAGGTCCATCTCCAGAGATCTTTATGTTCCTTTGTTCATGTTGCCCAACATAATCAAGGGGTTTAAAACCTATTGCACTGTAGCAATATCTCCCTGGACGTGGACAGAAGAGAATAACTGATGAAAGGTTGCAATGCAGGATAGTCTGGATGCTGGATAAGCAGCTCCGGTCAAGTTCCGAAGAAATTCAAGCTGTCCTGCAGGCTCAGGGTGCATCAGTGTCTGTGTGAACTATCTGTCCACATTTGAATGAAATGAAACACTACAGCATGAAACCCAGGAGGACCCTTCAAATATGAAAGACCTGGAGAAGTTTTTAAAAGAAGAGTGGTCTAAAATTCCAGTTGAGAGGTGTAAGAAGCTCGTTGGTGGTTAAAGGATGCGGTTGATTTTATGATGATGGTGTTTTTTGGGGGTATGTAAAAATAAGAAGCGAGAAAAAGAATACACAGAAAGCTGTCATTAGAAACATCACAGTAACACGTGTTTGTGCTGTTTCGAAAGCAGACTGTGGTTGGGTTGTAGAGAAGTGATGGCGGGCAAAATAAGCGAGGGATTACTGAGAATCTAAAATGTGGTTGATTGTAAATACTGAGTACACACAGACTAAGTCAGCCCTCTCGTTACCAACCAACACAAACACTCCATAACAGTTACTTTCAGTTAAGGCCTTTATGTAATTTGGCTTTATGTAATTAATTATAGTGTCACATCTGTGACAAACACACACACACACTCCACCCAGAAATCAGTTGTTCCACCGCTGCACATGGAGCAGGCACATGAGGTTTACCCAGGCGTGGGTTAGGACACATGTAGTGTAGAACCTCCTCCCAGCATGAGCTGTGGAACAGAGGAGCTGTGCTCTCTAGAGTAATGACGGAGCTCCATCCAATACTTTTGGGATGACCTTCAGGAAACCCCAATAAATCATCATCATCATAACCTGGCTCTCATAGAATAGAATGTGGTCAGATTCTCCATATAGCAACGTTCCATCATCCAGCGTAATGCCTTTCAAGCAGAAAACAACCATAGAAAAATATCCTCAATTTAGAAGAAACCCTGTAGGATCAGTTGCTTCTATTCAGTACCTTCTAGTACCTTCTGCAACTTCTGAAAATGAAAACCCAGAAAACAGAGAACGTTATGAGAACGTTTAGTACATTTAAAAAAAAAAAAGGTTCCCAGGTTCCAGGAAGGTAACAGTAGCCTGTAAAGTTATAGAAATAATGTTTTAGTAATGTTCTGAAAACATGTGACATAAAAATGGTTTTGCGTCAAAATGTTGTTAGAGATCATTTCTCAAATTTTAACATTATGAAAATGTTAAGAGCAACTTTCCCAAAAATAAAAGTGACATTGCAGTGATTTAAACACAGCGTTCAAAAGCATTGAATGAAAACATACTAAGAACAATCAGAAATCTTGACAGCTTGAAAACATTCTAAGAATGTTTAGATTAACATCTGGAAACTACCAACCAAAAATTGTTAGGAATACACTCAAATGCAAAGCTAAATGTAACCTGGCTCTAGTAGATGAACATGATCTAGCGTAGTGGCTTTCAAGAAGAAAACAACCTGTTACTGCAGAAGGTCCATGGAAATATCCTCAATTCTGAAGAAACCCTGAAGGATCAGTGGTTTCTATTCAGTACCTTCTAGTACCTTCATGCAACTATTGTAAATGAAAACCCAGAAAACAGAGATCGTTATAAGAACATTTAGTAACATTTTTTTAAAAGGTTACAAGGTTCCAGGAAGGTAACTGTAGCCTGTAACGTTACAGAAATAATGTTTCAGGAATGTTCTGCAAATAACGAAAATAACGCTTTGTAATAAGGTAGAACCCACAATACTCGGAACAGGTGTGTGCGGGGTGTGCTCTTTTATACTGCAGGTAATCAGTATTCGGGACTTCCTGGAGGAGGCAGGTAATCAGTGTCACATGATCATGTGTGTGTGTGTGTGTGTGATGTCAGCGGGTGGTGCGTTCTGGGTAGTGTAGTTGTTAGGCTGAGTGTGGGAGGAACAGGAGCACTTTCAGCACCAGACATGACACTTTGGGTCTTGGGTAGTGTACCTCTTGGTGGGAGATCACTGACACAAACATGCTTCTAACAACCCACTCGAAGGCTCATTAATGAATTCCATAAGATTCTCCTGTGACATGAAGAGGCGGGGGAACCGTGGGTCCGCCCCACAACACGTTGCACCTGAACACACTTGACAGCGAGCGACACACTTTGGAACACAATGTGCCTATAGATAAATGCAGTCAGATTTTAGAGTATGGTGCAGGAATTGTCCACAATTAAAGATGTTCCCTTGCAGATACCACCACAGTAACACTGTGTGAATGGTAACATCATATACAGCTCTGGAAAAGAGATTACTTCAGTTTCTGAATCAGTTTCTCTGATTTTGCTATTTATAGGTTTATGTTTGAGTAAAATCAACATTGCTGTTTTATTCCATAAACTACGGACGACATTTCTCCCAAATTACAAATAAAAATATTGTCATTTAGAGCATTTATGTGTAGAAATTGAGAAATGGTCAGAATAATGAAAAAGTGCTTCTAGACCTCAAATAATACAAGAATGAATATCATATTCATTTAGAAACCATAACAATGTTTGAGTTAAAAAAATTATATTTGGTAAAATAACCTGAACCCCATTAAAAACCTTTGGAATGTAATCAGAAGGAGGATGGATGATCACAAGCCATCAAACAAAGGTGAACTGTTTGAATTTTTGCAGCAGGAGTGGCATAAAATTATCCAAAAGCAGTGTGAAAGACTGGTGGAGAGCATGCCGAGACACATAAAATGCCCTGATTTAAAATCAGGGTTATTTCTCCAAATATTGAGTTCTGTACTTTTCCTGAGTTAAAAAAAATATTTTGTTTCTAAATGAATATGAACTTGTTTTTAAGCATATTTAAGATATAAAAGCTCTGAATATTTTTCATTATTTTGATCATTTCTCATTTTCTGCAAAAAAAAAAAAAGGATATAAATGACAATATTTTTATTTGGAATTTGAGAGAAATGTTGTCCGTAGTTTATAGAATAAAACAACAATGTTCATTTTACTCAAACATAAACCTATATGTTAGTTTATTTACACTATTCCCATTTAAGCAATTATTCCTATAGTCAAATTAACTACAAAATTATCCTCAGAGATAACACAGCACAGGGCGCCCTCTGGTGGTTGGAAATTAGAATTTTACTTTAAGCCTATAAAAAACTATTTAGTTTAAGGAATTCAACCATTTACATGCACAAATAAAAAAAAACACTTAATAAACTTACAACATTTAAAAAAAGTAAATGTAAAATATATTTACAGCTTAAAGTCTCAATTTTTGAAATAAGAAAATACATTTCTTGAGGGAATTGAAGAATGGTTGTGCAGTTTAAATGATGATAATGATGATGATCAGGCAGCATTTATTGTGGAGTAAAAAGATAGAGGTAGAGAGATCAGTGATAGTGTGCCTGCTAGAATGCCCCTTTTTTCAATAACAATTATGAAAATGGTTGCGCATATAGATTAAGACATTTTGATAATCATTAAAAACAAGCTGACTTGAATCCCAGTCAAAAGTTTCTACAGCCAGTCCAGACAGAAACATGAGCCAGGTAAAAAATTCCATTTAATTTTATGTTTAAAACCAGTTTGTTTACTTACTGTAGAGAGCAAATATTTTGTTTTTGGACTAATTGGGTCCTTCTGATCCCAAAGGGCAAAGCTAATTTTTGAGGACATTGAAGATATTTCTTCTATTCCTCTTTAATAGCTTTAAATAGCTAGAAAAATGAAAAATGCACACAATGAAGTTAAAATTTGAGATCTTATTGGTTGATTAAGCCTAAAAAAAAGGCCAAAAACATGAATAAAAGTTTACTGCTGCTTATGAGGCCTTAGCTTTACTCATACTCAACATTTAGAATTATACCAGGATGTGAGTATACAGTTCCTGTACCATTCCTCCAACCCAGAAGATGTATCATCAGAAAAGGCTTTTTATAGTCTAGTCACAGTGTCTCTTTTTATAGACCTGTGTATGTGGTCACTACATTACTGTTTTATCTACTAAACTGAACAAATGTATAGCTAACAACATCAACAGCAGCCACCTTGAAATGAAATTGTTAGCTCATTCATATTATTCTTAATATGATTATGCAATTTGTCCTGCAGGTTTTTAAGATATCAGCATTGTTGAATTGTGCGATCTGGACTTGGATGTACTTGGATCTCAGGGCAGACCCTTCGAGAAAAAATCTACTGTTGAATTGACTTACATTTGTTTATATTCGTCATTTTATTTTCATTAATTGTTACTCTCATTCACTCCTATTCTTCTTCAATGTTTGCACACATCCAAGCCATAGAGCAGGGGTCACTAATAGGCGGACCGCGGTCCGGGTCCGGTCCCAGACGTTGTCCAATCCGGACCCAAACCGATAAACTACTGAGAAGGATTTAATTCTGACCGTGTTTATTGCGTCCACGCCGAACGCGACGCGAGCGACAAAGCAGCCGGAAGTCATTCATTTTCAATGAGAGCCAGCGACACTGGGCGACAGGCAGCGACGCGGCGCGACGCGATGCGAAGCGGGCGGTTTGAGCGACGCGAGAGAGTTGACCAGAACTTAACTTTATGCAAATGAGCAGCGACGCGCGGCGGCGACTACCAATCAGAAACAGATTCTCATATGTTCGGCCTGAAATCGCTGCTCTGATTTTCGGTTCCTACTGAAGATTTATTCCGCCAGCAAAACGGAGAGAACAGAACTGAACTGAACTGAGCTGAGGAAAAATACTCCACTACACCAGCAGCTACCCCACTATAGTACTATCCTTACAGAATTACCTTTTTTAATAGAAAACTATATATTAAAACTGAGGAAATTATTTATTAAATTAACAGATTTATGACAACTAAAGAATATTTTTTTTAAATTAACAGAACCTTTTATTGAAACAAAGGGAATTATTTATTAAAGTTAACATAACGATTTATTACAACTGAAGAAAGTATTTAACACATTTAACGTAACGATTTATTCAAACTGAGGTATGGAATTTGGAACGATTTAGTTAAATCTGAGAGAATTATTTATTACATTTTACAGAAAGATTTATTAAAACTGAGGGAATTATTTATTAAATTAAGAGAAAGACTGTTTATTAAATCAAGAGGATTATTTAATATATTTAAGTAAACATATTAATTACATCCAAGGAATAATTTATTACATTAAGTTAACAATACTATACAACAATACTACTAACAACACTATTTTAAATTATGGACAAATATATTTATATTATATAATATATTGTAAGAGAATGATTTACTACATTAAGGAAAATAATGTATTATATTTAAGTAAACCCATTTATTGTAATATGAAATAATTATGTTAAATAATTGTACTTAATAATAGTTATAAAATATATAAAGATTTATTGTTTGTGAAACGTCTGTACGACTGTTTATGGTTTAGGAATTGTGTAGATAGGCTGCACCAGCGACAGCTCGTTCTAAGCGGCAGAACTTTTCTGGTCTTTATGGTTTACGTGGTTTACTGCGCAGTACACTTACTGACCAATCAAGTGTGCTGTAAGATCACCAAACGCTCTCCTCTACCAATCAGATTTGTGCAGACGCGAGCGCGCGGAGCCACACAGGTGAAGCAGGCGGTGAGAAGTGGGAGAATAAAGTGAGAAAAGCTAATACAGATGGTGCGCACCAGAAAAAAACATTAAAATACTACATTTATAAAACATACTAACAGTAATGTAACCGAGCGGTGTTACTTGGAGAAATTAAAGAGAAACAACCGAGACAAGAGTCCAAAATATTCCACTTTACTCCACCTGATCCCCACTAAACATTAGACGTCTTATGGACGTGCAGATCATGTCTATATTGCGTCGGTCGGTCCAAGACCAATTCTGTACGTCTACACGACGTGCAAACTAGGTCCGCTATTTGGACGTCTAACTATGACCCCACTTGGACGTCAATATGCAGTTAAACATTTGAACGTCGGACTAGGTCACTTTTTTGGACGTCATGGGGACGTCTAATACAGGTGCAGGAAATTAACATTATTTAAGAATATATTTATTTTTAAATGTATGTCAAAATTGTTGTTATCAATATTGTTAATCACTATGAATATAGATTATTTATGATTAAGCATCATTTATTTCTAATTATTTATTTGAGTATTATATTTTTTATCTATTTAATTAATTAACGAATGTAGGTATTTATTTACGTATGTTTTTATTTTTATTTGGAAATGCAATTTATGTGGAAAATTGTTAAGTTGATTTCAACCAGTCAACGCCACTCTGATTTGCTGAGACCGCACGTCATCATAAACTCCACTCTGATATGCCGAGGCAAAACACGCTAAACATTTTTTGGCTGCTGCAGTAGCTCAGCTCAGCTCAGCTCATTCAGTTCAGCTCAGCTCCGCTCCGGACCGGACTCAGCTGCCAAGCTATAAGGTAAGACGATATGTATAATAAGTTAATGTATTTGTAGTGTTAGTTGTTTTAGCTCTGTGGTCTTAACCTGAACCTGCTGGCGTTGCCTCTCTTCCCAGGCAGTTAGCTAACTAGCTAGCTAGCTAACGATAGCTAAACAGTGGCCATAGTTAAAATGGAATTGGAATTACTTTTGAGAACGACCGTAATGCAAATAATATTTACTGTAACCGAAGCTTTAACGTAGAAGCATTGTCCGGTCATTAAGTCAATGCACTAACCAGAGCTAGGCTGATAAGCCAATCTAAGCTAAATCAAAGAACCGTCTTTGGCTAAATTCGCTAAGCTAGCGTTAAGTTATATAAGTTTGTGGCACCCACAATTAACCTAGGCAACTGGGGGCAATATCAAGTGCATTTTGAATAGCCTGAAGAAGTAAGTTTATGTTAATATTACATAAATAAGGCAATTTAAAATAGTTTGTTGTGGGAAAACATTTATTAAAATAGCTTAATATGATGTGTGAGAATTAAAACGGCACGATAATTCTGGTCAGGTGTTAAATGTGTATTCCCGCCTTTAGCTTAGCGTTAGCTAAGCCATAGCATGAAGAAGTAAGTTTATGTTAATATTACATAAATAAGGCAATTTAAAATAGTTTGTTGTGGGAAAAAAAATATTAAAATAGCTTAATATGATGTGTGAGAATTAAAACGGCACGATAATTCTCGTCAGGTGTTAAATGTGTATTCCCGCCTTTAGCTTAGCGTTAGCTTATCGTTAGCTTAGCATTAGCTAAGCCATAGCATGAAGAAGTAAGTTTATGTGAATATTACATAAATAAGGCAATTTAAAATAGTTTGTTGTGGGAAAAAATTAATTAAAATAGCTTAATATGATGTGTGAGAATTAAAACGGCACGATAATTCTCGTCAGGTGTTAAATGTGTATTCCCGCCGTTAGCTTAGCGTTAGCTAAGCCATAGTGTGAAGAAGTAAGTTTATGTGAATATTACATAAATAAGGCAATTTAAAATAGTTTGTTGTGGGACAAAAATAAATGGCCATCTTCAACATTTTCTGAGATTTCTAATTTGTCTTTTTCTACTTGTGCAGATGGAGTCATGAAATGTGACGGGACAGCCACCGAGGACTTCATACTTCGGAGCATCTCAAACATGCACCACAAAGACGTGGAGGACACACCGCTGTCTCTCAGGACCTAGAATCTTGATGAAAGTATAATGATGTTAAGGGAAGGTGTAGTGGAAAGGTGTGATAGTGTTGAGGGAAGGTGTAATAGTGATGAGGGAAGGGGTAATGTTAAAGGTGTAATAGTGTTAAGGGAAGGTATAATATTGTTAAGGGAAGGTGTAATGCAGGGGTCTCAAACTCATTTTTGCCGAGGGCCACATTGACATATTGGCTGTCCTCTGAGGGCCAGATGTAACTTACAAATATAAGAAAATGTAACCAGATGTAATATAAAATGAATGTAATTACTCCTTAATGTTAAATAACTCTCAATATACTATTTATCCAATCAAATATTACAGTTGCATGGAAAAATGTTTGCTTGTTGCTGTATTAACATAAATCCTTTTAATTTGTCATGTTATGAAATCCAAAAACTCCATCAATCAAGAACCAAACTAGTCAAGTGAATAGAAATTACATCAAGTACAAGTTATATTAACTTTGATCAAAACGTTTGATACTGAAATAAGGCTTAATAAATATAAAATCAAAAATTGTGAGCTGTGACAGATTTAGCATTTCCTCAGATTTAGCAGTTCCTCATCCAACCACTAGTCGGAGCTGCAGCTGCAGCTCCACAAGCCCGCAGTCTTTGCTTAGTCAGAGCTACAGCCCAGCCACGGGCTACAGGACTCAGCTGAGCCTGTCTGGAGCGTTTTGAAATTTTTTAAGTTCTTCTGTGTATGAAATAAAATAACCCCACTAACCGGATAATACAGCTCTCTACAGTTCATCTTTCAGCACAAGCAGCTAACAGCAGCAGTTTAGAGCAGCGTCACGGAGGCACTGCTGGGATTACATTATAAACAGGTCAGTTAGCGCTGCTAACCTCAGGATGTTTATAACTACGGAGTTTAGTGAACACACCACGGCAGCAAGGTTAGACTGTTGAAGGCTACTGAAGACTACTAAAGCAGGCGACGCAGCGTAAGCAAAAAAAAAACAAAAACCACACACACACACACCAAAATACAAGTTAAGATAAAATATGAAAACGAACATAATAAAGCATAAATAATTAAATTGAATTGCGGGCCAGATGTATGTTTATTTTGTTAACCCGTGAGGGGCCGTATGAAACCGCGTGGGCCGGTACTTTGAGACCCCTGGTGTAATGTAAAGGTGTAATAGTGTTGAGGGAAGGTATAATATTGTTAAGGGAAGGTGTAAGTTTTGAGGGAAGGTGTAATAGTGTTGAGGGAAGGTGTAATGTTAAAGGTGTAATAGTGTTAAGGGAAGGTATAATATTGTTAAGGGAAGGTGTAATGTAAAGGTGTAATAGTTTTAAGGGAAGGTAAATGTTTAGTGAAATTGTTATGGTGTGAATCTAAGGTGTATGTTATGTTGATGTAAAATAAAGGCATTAACCCCAAATGAGATTTACTCATTATTTTTAATATTATATTAATGTTTCCCCAAACAGAAAGGGTCAATTTAAAATCAACAGTGGTAAGATGGGGGTAATTAATTTATCCCTTGCTTTTACTGGTTCTTTGGTTGACATGTTTTGGAAAAAGTGAGAGGGTTGAAATGCAATTTATTTGTAAAGCATATTGTGTATAACTAACGTGCATAACTAGTTCCAGAAGGTTGTGAACCTGTTCCAGTAATTGTTTGGCTTAGCTTTGTATGCGTTTCCAGTGATCTGCTGAAGCTGGAACAATGGAACAGTTGCCACCGTCTGAAATGGCACTACAGTTATGTAGGGAGCCTCAAAGTAGCTGGTCTATAAAAACGAATACATGTAAATTTCACGTAGAAAAGACGTCCACAACGACTTAATTTAAACTAGAATTAGCCCTTATCCGGAGGTCTGGGGGACGTCAATACTGGACGTGAAAAAAGACGTCGTCTGGCGTCACAGTCTGCACCTTCAGGAGACCAAAATTGGACGTGCAAAAATGACCTAGAAAAGACGTCGTTTCAACGTCTCTTTGTTTAGTGGGTCAGAACTCCTCAGCAAGAAAAAAAACTCCCTTACTCGCAGGCGCACTCTCTCTTTACTCCCAAAATAACCCCACCTCAAAACTAAGGCAGCCCCCAGGGGACAAAAAGCATTGGCAACTCCCACATCAGTTTTACCCACAACATAATAAAGTATGCTACAGTAATAATATTAAATAAAATAAAACTACTGTTTTTTTTTTAAAGCTGATATTTTGGCCAAGTTCAGCAAACATTTCTCCATATATTGTACGATTTATCATTCATGTAATTATTATCATGACAGGCAGGCCTAAATCTAATATAAATAAAATCAAATAGAATAAATATAGCATTTTGAAACAAAGTGAACATACAGATTCACATTATTAGACTATTAGACTATTAGTATGTTAAATTATTGAGGGTGTTTCCATTTATTTTATGGTAGGTTGATAATGTAATTATTGTGACAGGCCTATTTAAAACAATAAATATTGGTGAAATATACTAGTATGTGTAATTTGTTTTGTATTTCAGTTGTTGATAAAACACTGACAGAACTACTATAGGCTTCTTCAGTAAACAGAATAAAACACTGAATTATAACACAAGTTAACATTGGCGACGGACCAAACTGAATTCTAATTAAATATCCCTGCCATAGAGTCTCTGTGTTCCAACAGCCACCAAAGCAAACATGTACAACCTGAGCTCTAATGCACAGCTATGTTGATCTGTACGTATCTATTTGTCATTTTCTTATTCCTCATTCCTCCAATTCACTTCCATTAATTTGCACCTGTGGCAAAGACCTAGATACTGGTGGATGTGTGAATTATAACTGCCAAATTGAATAAATGGAAAAAAAACTAACTTTACTTATAAATAAATCTAGAATATAATTAAAAAGTTTTTATTCAGTCTAAAATAATGTTCTTTTCTAGTTTCTTTTTCTGCCAACTGAAATGTGGACCAAAAAAAAAAAACTAACCGAAAGAGAAAATTTGATTTAAAAAAGACAATTATAGATTTTTCAATTAAATCTAGAATATATGCATGTAAAATCATAGTCCAAGGTATTAGTAGACAAGCTCAATGATCTGCAATTAGAAAGAAAATTCTATACTACAAATTATTATACAGTGATTTTGTAAGCAAATATAAAAATATTGATTGGGCTAATAAATCAAATAAAGATATATATGGTAAGATTATAAATAAAACTTATGGGCAAAGAGTTGATTTCAAAAACTTAAAACATGCTACAAGTCAGGAATGCATTATTAACCTCCTAAACTAAAAACTTTGAGAAAAAAGAGATATTTCATGGCTATGTGCATACTGCCAGTTAGAGCAGTAGTAGAATAAAACAGCTGTGTAAAGACTACTGTATGTCCCGTGTCTAACTCTAATGCCGTGTCTAAATCTAATCCTTAGATTATTTTTTTATTAGGGTTTTATAGGTCAAAGTATGGGGATTAGTGCAACATAAAGTAGGTCTAAAAATAGAAATGAATTCAAACTCTATCTTCTATTCTTTTTTTTTTTTGAGAAAGTAACTATAGCCCTATCCGGACGGGATTAGTATCTCAGGGGGACGTCTGCAAAAAATATTTCACACTTCTACTCAGTGATAAAACTCCTGCATCTGGCCAGCAATTAAAAAAACAGGAGGACCAGTGAGTTTTTTAGCTCTCTCGGTCACATGACATCGCGTTCAGTGGCTCCTCCATTTCCACTACCTTGCGAAGGAGTGGACAAATAGCTATTTTATTGAACACAAGGTGACGAAACAGGACTGAACTTACAGGACAACCACGAAGTTCAGCTAAAAACAGTAGGGAATTCAGCCTGTAATTTTCTCAGAGGACGTCTGAGAAAACCACATACATGGTCGTTCCGGACGGATCTAAAATCACAGAGGACCCCCCCATAAAAGAGAAAATGACCCCAGGACCCCCTGAGATAATTATTTCCATCCGTATAGGGCTTGAGAAAGAAAATCATTTGATAATGCTTTATAATTTTATGTGGTATGTAAAATGTTTGGTGAAAGCAAAATTATGGAAAACTTGAAGCAGAATGACTACTGATCATGTTTCACTATTGATCAAGTGAAAGTGTTATTAAGATCATCAATACTGAACTGAAATGACAGACGACTTTAAATATATTTTTAAAGACTCCAAATAAACCCCCTCCTTTGTTTAGATGAATTGTATTATGTGGGTTTTTATTTGTATTTGTGATTAATTCATTTTTAATTACGTTTATAAATAAAAAAAGCACAGACCTAGACTTCATCTATCTGGCAGCCACCAGACTGCATATATTCCTTTAAATCTCTAATCCACAGCCATACTGACCTGCACTCATCTCTTTGCTATTTTTTCATTTTTTATTCCCCCGATTCAGCTGTGCAGCCATTCAGTTTGTCTAGTGATTTTAGCCCTGATGTTAATTGGTTCTGAAAGAGAAATGAAGTTGTTCTGTTTTGTAACACAAGGGGGCAGCAGGTTCAAACGCTGATCAAGGTCTAATTTAAGAACTGCCTCTAAGCCTGGTTTAGTGTTTAGTTCTGCAGTAGGAGACAGTGTGTGTAAATGAGAGACAGTCAGTACAGAGTGTGTTTAAAAACTGACTGTAAACTCAGAGCTGTGGTCAGGGTTGCCAGATCCAACAAAAATATCCACCCCAAAGTCTAAGGGCGTTTTCACAACTGTAGTTTCTTACTTTGGTCCAATCAGTTAAAAAGTTAGTTTACTTGGAGTTTTTTCTGACTCAGTTTGGTTTGTTTGCGCACAGATAAAACCTCAAACAAAACGTGCACCAATAAACCATGTGAGCGCATTGTCTCCTCTGATTGGCCAGAGCTATCTGGCACAGGAGCAAGAAAGGAAATATAGCAAGAAGGTTCTGTGTTCCAGACCAGAGCGAATAGTTGTGCAACGTGAATCTGCTTTAACATTCAAAGTTCACCGCTGTGCTTTTTAACACATTGATGATTTCAATGGGATGAGCAGCGTAGATTTGCCAGTAGTAAACAGAGTTGTGCAGCTGCGAGCAGTGAACGCTGCACAGACCACATTCTGTGTGAAAACAGCTTAGCATGGAGCAGTGTTCATTTTGGCAGCTGATTTTGATTTAGTTTTTGTCAAAAATTTATAATAGTTTTAGTCACATTTTAGTCTCATGGTTTTTACTAGTTTTATTGACGAAAACAAATAACATTTTAGTCTAGTTGTAGTGTAATGAATTTTAGTCAAATAAAAAGTATATATTATGTACATATGCTACTCGTTAGTGCTGGAGTTAATGTTCATTTTAAAATGTTAGTTTTCATTATATCCGTGTTATTGTAATATTAGGTTAATGTTAGGTTTTTCCTTATAATTATTGTAGAAATTTGCTATTGTCTGTGTCAGTGAATATACAGTAATATAAATTGCTATCATGATTTATGAGCAATTCTTGCTGTAATATCTGACAAGTGCATAGTTTTTTTTTTGGTTTTGACTTTCGTACACACATATTATTACCACATTTTACGGACTATAAGAAGCACTGTATTATAAGGCACACTATCAATAAACGTCTATTTTTTGGTCACACTGGATTCACACTGGATTAAAAAGGCACTTTTTAAGCAACACTAGTAAAGAACAGAGGTGTCGCACATTAATCTACACAGATTTCTCTCCTAAAAACGGTTCACTTGGGTGAGTAAATTGCTTCCGTTTATTTACACTAAGCTGAACAAGCAGTAAGCAGGAAGAGCAGTTAGCAGCAGCGCTAGTGGCGGTTAGCAGCAGCGTTAGCTGCAGTTAGCAGCAGCACATGGGTGTATTAACCCACAGTTAGCAGCGGTTAGCACTAGTCAATGCCGCCTGACAGCACTACACTGAGAAACAATGAGTGTTTCTGTAATCCAGGGCACTATCAGCTAGTGGTTTGTCCCACATAGCTTGTTTTACAAGGTAAACATACAGCCTACAGTCTGATATACTCACCTCTGAATGGCGAAAGTGCTAGCGCTCTGGTTAGCGGCTAATGCACATTGAATTCTGGAGTGATTTGGGCAGCCGTGGTTTTATGTTTTTTGGATACAATCCGGGTTATCACCCGAACATCCCTTTCAGACAGCTTCCTCTTGCGTCCACAGTTAATCCTGTTGGATGTGGTTCGTCCGTCTTGGTGGTATGCTCACATTACCCTGGATACTAGGGGTGTCACGATTTCTTAAATCCTCGATTAGATTTTATTTCCGATTTTAGGGTCACGATTCGATTCGATTCTCGATTTTCTTTCTTTTTTTTTTTTACAGAGAGGCCTATGCCAGTTTTAGATTAGTATATGGTCATTCATTGGTTTGATTCATCAAATTTACAATATCTTATTTCAAAAGGTGGGCTTGATATAAGTGATGCAAAGTGATCTGTAATACACCACATAAGGCACTAATGATCTAATTTAAATAAATTAATTAAGATATATTTGTAATGCCATCTAGTGGCTTTTTTTGGTAGCAGCAGTGTGCGCATAAAAAAATAAATAATAAAAGAAATACAGGAACAGTCATGTAAGAAAAAATAGAACAATTAGAGCCTTAACAAACTGAACTCTATCCTACTATAACAATAAGACTTTAAGACTTTTTTGGTGCCTGAGAATGACAAGTTTTTTTCTTTAACAAAGATATATTATTATTAACTTTACCTGAGAGAAAGATGCTCCTTAAGGTACCAAAACTATTAACATATTTGAGACTAGACAAAACAACTGTTATTTTTATATTTTCAAGTTTTTCTTTAAGAAGATGAGAATGTCCACATTCTCTGGAGAAAGGGCTGCTCTTTGAGCTACAGTGTGCTGCGCCATTCGCGTAGCGCTCTGCGCCATTTGCAAGAGGGATGGTCGATCCTCTTTTTGACTTCGATGCTCGAGACCATGACATAATTTTGATCGATTTTGTGAAATCGTGACACCGCTACTGGATACCGTGGCCCTTGATACATCACAAAGACATGCTGTCTTGGTCACAGATGCACCAGCAGGATGTGCACCAACAATTTGTCCTCTTTTGAACTCTGGTTTGTCACCCATAATGTTGTGTGTATTGCAATATTTTGAGCAAAACTGTGCTCTTACCCTGCTAATCGAACCTTCACACTCTGCTCTTACTGGTGCAATGTGCAATTAATTTAGCCATAAAACCTCCCACACTAAAATGACAGGTGTTTCAGTTTCATTGTCCAAAACCTGTATATTTCCTCATATACAGTTCCAGTCAAAAGACTGTGACTATTAAGACTATGAAGGAACACATAAGGAATCATGTAGTAACTTAAACGTGCTAAACAAATCAAATTTAGGTGCTCTTATCTGAGGTGTTGTTAACTTGTGGTTTCTGAGGCTGGTAACTCTGATGAAATGATCTGTTAAATCCTGTTCAACAGAAATAGCTCTTGGTCTTACCTTCCTGGTGCGGTCCCGATGAGAGCCAGTTTCATCAGGGTGTTTTTGATAGTATTTGCAATTGCACTTGAGACTACTTTGAAAAAACTTTCTAAAGTTATTTTTTCTTTAATTAATATACAGAGTCTTTTGTACAGTTTTGCCCAATAAACATATACTTTCCCTGATATTCGACATGTGTCATCATTACATTTAACACATATAAAGTTTCATTCTCGGTGTGCTATTTTTTTGTCAATGTAAAGATTCTATATCAGCCAAGAGCAATATAGGAACCTTATTGTGAAGACCATCGTTGTAGTAAATTTGGATGCTTTTTTTCTTTCTAATATGGTTCATACAGTCCAAGCAGACCTCACTAACAGTCGGTTAGGAAGTCCTTGGGGGGAAGCTCAGTTCCCTCTCAGTTCCCATGACCTAATCTCAGTGCCAGCTACAGATCACACAGATCTCACAGCCAGGCTCACAGCCTCCAGAGGGACCGACCGGCCCAGCATCCACCGCCAAACGCTCCAAGCTGTTCCACACAGATGCAGGGGAACCTATTCATTACTGCACTTTCTTCCACACCACAGCAGAAAAGCCTTCCGGATGATTCTGTGTTTTTAGGAACCACTGTGAGGAACCTCAGAACCAACTGTGAAGTGAGAATAATGACTAATGTTTGTGTTTATCTGAATCAGGCACTCATAAAGCTTCACTGCAGCAGATACTCTCTCATACACACACACATACACTCTTTCTCGCTGCAGGCCTGCTGAGTTTGGCAGTGTATGAAAGTAGGCGGAGCTATTGTACAGCCTGAGACAGCCCAACTGATGCAATCAGTGTGTAACTAACGGTTATGTGGTGTGTATCTGAGCCAACTTGCTCCATGCCCAGTTCATACAGTGATGAGAAAACATGCTGAAAATACTATTAATACATTCATATTTTCCACTGGAATTAACACAAATAAAACAATAAACTAATTTAATTGAGATTGTTATGTGTTTCATCCTCAGGCCAAAACTCCCATATGTCCAAATATAGAGAGTTTGACAGTTAGACACTCTCACTACAGTGCATTTATTAGGGTTCATCTAATGTTATATTGAGATTATTATTTTATAAAACACACACATACTGCAAATAAAGCTATAAAATACAATGTAGGTAAAGGCACAAACCTAACATGGCCTAAATTTAAACATCTACCTTAAATTTTATAAAAAAAATATATATTATACATAACATGAACAAAAGATTGTCTACCTATATAACATTAGAATAAATCCAAATACACATAAAGTCAGTAGTCAGTGAATGTCTCTTCCTGTAATTAACTCTATATAACATTAGAATAAACCCAAATGCACATGAAATCTGTGGTCAGTGAGAGTGTCTACCTCTAATAAACTGTATAATGTTAGATTAAACCAAAATAAACATAAAGTCAGTGAACAGTGAATGTTTATACCTGTGAAACTCTGTATAACATCATAATAAACCCATATAAACGTATAAAGTTAGTAATCAGTGACTGTGTCTACCTGTAATCAACCTGTACCTGTATATAACACTAGAATACTAAACCCAAATAAACATGAAGTCAGTGGTCAGTGGTCTACTTCTAATTAACTCAATATATTGTTAAAATTACAAGTAGACACTCTGACTGTCCACTGACATCATATTTATTTGAGTTTATTCTAACGTAATTACAGGTAGACACACTCACTCGACACTGACTTTATGTTTATGTGGATCTATTATTGGGTTTACATTATTCTAATGTTATATAGATTTTATTAGGAATGAACTCTTTTGCTTTATGACTTTATGTTTCTTTGGGTTTATTTTAATGTTACGTACAGTTTATTACAGATAGACACATTCACTGACCACTGACTTTATGTTTATTTGGGTGTATTCTAATGTTATATAGAGTTTTACATGTAGACACTCTTGTTGAGCATTGACTTTATCTTAATTTAGCTTTGTTCTAATGTTATATAGAGTTTTACATGTAGACACCCTCATTAACCAACGACTTTATGTTTATTTGGGTTTATTCTAAAGGTATATAGAGTTAATTACAGGTAGACACTCGCACTGACCACCGACCGATTTTTTGCTTATTTGGGTTTATTTTAATGTTATATAGAGTTTATTACAGGTAGATACTCTCACTGACTACTGACTTAATGCTTATTTGGGTTTATTCTAATGTTATATAGAGTTAATTACAGGTAGACACTCTCACTGACCACTGATTTCATGCTTATTTGGGTTTATTCTACATTACATTACATTACATTACATTTGGCAGACGCTTTTGTCCAAAGCGACTTACAATACAATTTACTTACAATTCTAATGTTATATAAAGTTTATTACAGGTAGACACACTCACTGACCACCGACTTTATGCTTATTTGGGTTTATTCTAATGTTATATAGAGTTTATTACAGGTAGACACTCTCACTGAACACTGACTTTATCTTAATTTGGGTTTATTTTAATGTTTTATAGACTTTATTACAGGTAGACACTCTCACTGACCACCAACTTTATGCTTATTTGGGTTTATTCTAATGTTATATAGAGTTTTACATGTAGACACCCTCGTTGACCACTGACTTTATCTTAATTTGGGTTTATTCTAATGCTATATAGAGTTTATTACAGGTATACACTCTCACTCACCACTGACTTTATGTTTATTTGGGTTTATTCTAATGTTACGTAGAGTTTTACAGGTAGACACTCTCACTGACTTAATGCATATTTGGGTTTATTATTGGGTTTACATTATTCTAATGTTCTACACTCACTTTATGACTTTATATTTATTTGGGTTTATTCTTTTTTTTAGAATTTTACATGTAGACACCATCCTTAACCACTGACTTTATGTTTATTTCAGTTTCTGCTAATGTTATATAGAGTTAATTACAGGTAGACACTCTCACTGACCGCTAACTTTATCTTAATTTGAGTTTATTCTAATGTTATATAGAGTTTATTACAGGTAGACACTCTCATTGACCATTGACTTTATCTAAATTTGGCTTTATTCTTATGTTATATAGAGTTAGTTACAGGTAGACACTCTCACTCACCACTGACTTTATGTTTATTTGGGTTTATTCTAATGTTATATAGAGTTAATTACAGATTGACACTTGCACTGACCACCGACTTTATGCTAATTTGGCTTTATTCTAATGTTATATAGAGTTTATTACAGGTAGGCACTCTTACTGACCACTGACTTAATGCTTATTTGGGTTTATTCTTATGTTATATAGAGTTTATTACAGGTAGACTACTGACTTCTTGTTTATTTTGGTTTGTCCTAATGTTTTACAGATAGACACTCAAGGCACTCAACTCAAATGTCAATATACAATGTTAATGTAAACTGAAATATTTTACTATATCATTAATGAGTAAAAACAAAACACAGTCTGAACCTAAAATAGGATCATAGGATCTTAACCCGTATGATTTGCTTGTTGCTGGACTGTGGTTTTAGAGGTGGAATAATATGTTGCAGGTGTTTTCACACAAACAAAAGTTTCCAAATGTCCACACAGCAAAAACCCAGTCCTAAACAAACTTTAAAAGCCTTGTTGGCCTAAAAGGATGTTTAATTTTGCCAGTCAAAAAGACCCTTCACCCAGTGACAAATTAAAATATTTTTAATGCTATATTTAATTTTAGCCCTTGTTTCATGCAGTCTTCTCAGCTGTGAAGAGTGTCTGAGGACACCCAGCTCAAGCATATAGAAGCACTTCGTAGATCTATAATTATAGTCCTTAATTTGCATACATTATAATCTTCCTTTCACCCTGTTCTTCTTTCAGTGGGCAGGACATTCTGTAATTATAGAACTGCAAAGTTCTGCTATACAGTCAGTGGAGCTGATAAGATAGATAATGGGTGTAGAAACAAGGAGGTGGTTATAATGTTATGCTTGTTGATGTATGTTTGGCTGCTTGCTTGCACTAAAAGAGCACTGTTTTTTATTTTACAGGATTGTAAAACAGTTAAAGATAGTTATGAGAATGAATCCATATTGGATTCTACTGTGGTAAACTGTAATCCACAATATGAACTATGTTGATTTAAGGCTTAAAAAACGACTAAATGCCATTAAAAAACACTACTGTGAAGAAACTACTAGGAAACCATTAAATACCCTTAAGAAACCTTCAAGTTCTGTGAAGAAACTACTAAATACCGCTATGAAACCACCAAATACTGCAAAGAAACTTTCAGAAACCTCTAAGAAACCACTAAATATCAGTAAAAAAAACACTACATACTGTAAAGAAACCACCAAATATTGTGAAGAAACTATTAAAAACGGCTAAGGAACCACTACATACTCTGAAGAAACTGATAAAAACTGCTAAGGAACCACTAAATACTGTAACGAAACTACTAAGAAACAACTACACACAAAAAATAGCGCTAAATACTGAGGAAAAATCACTGAAAACTGTGAAGAAACCACAAAAAAACGCTAAGAAACCACCAATTACCGCAAGGACAAACTAAAAACTGCTAAGAATCCACTGAATACTGTGAAAAAAAAACACTAAATACTGTAAAGAAACCATTAAAAAACACAAAGAAACCACTAAAAACCGCTCAGAAACCACCAATTACTGCAAAGAAACCACTAAATACTGTAGGGAAACCACTAAATACTGTGAAAAAAAACACCAAAATCCATAAATAAACCAAGTAACTACTATGAAGAAACTGATAAAACTGCTAAGAAACCACTAAATCCTGTGAAGAAACTACTAATAAACCACTAAATACCACAAAAATCACTAGATACTGTGAAGAAACCACTATAAAATGCTAAGAAACCACCAATTACTTTGAAGAAACCACTAAAAACTTCTAAGATGCCACTAAAAACATTAAGTACTGTAAAGAAACTACTAAGAAACAACTAAATACTGCAAAAATATTGCTAAATACTGTGGGAAAATCACTGAAAACTGTGAAGAATCCACTTAATACCGCAGATAAACCACAAAAAAACGCTAAGAAACCACAAAATACTGTTAAAAGAACACCAAATTCCTTAAATAAACCAATTTATCTACTAATAAACCACTAAATGTCACAAAAAATCACTAAATACCGCTAAAAAACACTAAATACTGTGAAGAAACTACTACGAAATCACTAAATACTGCTAAAAATCACTAGAAACTGTGAAGAAACCACCAAATACTGCAAAGAAACCAATGTAAAATGCTAAGAAACCAAAAATTACTCTAAATAAACCCCTAATACCGTGAAAACAACCCACCAAATTCCAGAAATAAACCAATTAATCTGCTAATGAACCAGTAAACACTGTGAAAACTGCTAAGAAACCAGTAAATACTTTGGAGAAACTGATAAAAACTGCTAAGAAACCACTAAATACCATGAAAAAAACACAAAAAATCCATTAAAACTGCTAAAAAAACAACAATTACTGCAAAGAAACCACTGAACAATGCTAAGAAACAACTAAATACTGTGAAGAAACCACTAAATATTGTGAAAAAAACACCTAATTCCATAAAGAAACTAATTCATATGCTATTAAACCAATAAATACCATAGCAAAAAGCAAATAATACTGCTAAGAAACGACTAAATACGGCTAAGAATCCTGTAAAAATTGCTAATACATCGCAGCTCTGTAAAAAGAGTGAATTACAGCAGCACACTGGGGGTAAAATTTGGAGAAAACAAAAATAATGTGTTTAAAAGTCTCTTAATGTGTCCAGATTAATCTTATGTATTAACATATTAACATGTTGACAGCACAAGTTCATATATGTATTATCTATACGGTACACCCTGTTTACACAAGTAAAGTAATTATTTTTCATTTTATCCTTAGAGAGCCTCTAATCAATGAAACAGTATTTCTAACTACAATATCCAACAGTGAAATCGCAGTAAAACTATTTGATGGAAGAAGATATAATGTAGTTTAATGTAAAATTTTATTTCAACCATCAGATACTGCGCATTAAACCTTCAGAACAAAAAGCTTTTGCCCCACTTTCTCAGATCCAGCTGGACCTAAATGAACACATGTTGGTGTTACTTCAACACACACACAACAATTGCTGCATCCGTCAGTGTTACACTAGTCTTGACAAATCAATCCACAATGGGAATTATGAAATTTATGCTAAATGTTACTGGATTAACTGGACAGGCTTGTATTTGAATCATGCTCCGCCTCCTCCATCCTCCACCCCTGTGACTATTATTGTTCATTTCCTCTGAAATGGTGGCTGGTGTGTCAGAGGATGCCGACCAATCAGAGGATACATCATAAGTGTGTTAAAGGACAAATTCTAGCTTTATACACTACAGACAAAGATTAACAGAATACAGTTTAACAGTTTATTACAGACTACACTCACTTAACTATAGGATTAATAGGATATATCTTAAATTCTGGTGACACAAAATGGCATAGAACCATAGAATTACATCTACTGTGGAGTCAAATCTTCTCCCTGAGGGCCATATTTGTCTAACAAATCACAGTTGCATGGAAAAACAAGGCAGGAAACCAAACAGGAATTCATGTGGATGTGGTAAATGTGTCCTAAGAGAAAAACTATAAAGTAGTTTATCACTCTATAATAAACCAAACATGACACATCAAATCTGTAAGCAAATTCCACAACAGATTTTTAATTTTAGACAAATAAAACCTGAGTAAATACATAAATAATCACTTTTTAAATCATTGTAAATAAACTGTGATTAATTATGCTTTTTGGAAAGCTGAGTTCATTTTCACTTCTAACCACAACCAGCCCTGATTAGTGCCAGAACTGTAGAATAAAAAAATCACTTAAAAAATAGAACCTGTTTGACAACATGAAGCAAATAAAAAATCTTAAAAAACAACACATTATGCCGCAATCTGAGGAAATTCAAAAACAAATAAGAAAACTAAGTCATTGACATTTGTCAGTCTGGAAAAGATTCATTCAAGTCTTTTCTAAGAGCTATTATTCACAAATAGAGAAATCATGGAACACTGGTGAACCTTCCCAGGAGTGTCTAACCAACCAAAATTATTCCAAAAGGGCATGAACAATTCATCCAGGAGGTCCCAAAAGACCCCAGAACAACATTTAAAGAACTGCCAATCTCCCTTTTGTCAGTTAATGTCAGTGTTAATGATTCAATAATAAGAAAGAGACTTGGCAAAAATGGTCTCCATGCAAGAGTTTCAAGGAAAAAATTAAAATTCACATTTGCCAATAAAACATCTTGATGATCCTCAAGACTTTGGGTAAATATTCTTTGGGCTGACGTGACAAAAGTGGAACTTTTTGGAAGGTGTGCGTCCCACATCTGCCGTAAAACTAACACATAATTTCAGAAAAAAAATATCATATTAAATGTAAAACATGGTGGTGGTAGTGTGATGGTCTTGGGCTGATTTGCTGCTTCAGGTTCTGGAAAACTTGCTTTGATAAATGAAACCAGGAATTCTGCTGTCTCCCAAAAAATCCTGAAGGAGAATGTTTGGCCATCTTTTTGTGACCTCAAGCTCATGTGTACTTGGGTTCTGCAGCAGGACAGTGATCCAAAGCACACAAACAAGTCCATTTCTGAATGGCTTTAACAAAAATACAAAATTTAGATTTTGGGGTGGCCTAGTCAAAGTCTGATTGAGGTGCTGTGGTATGGTTCATGATCAAAAATCCTCAAATGTGTCTGAATTAAAACAATTCTGCAAGGAAGATTGGGGCAAAATTCCTCCATGGAGATGTGAAAGATTTATTGGCAGTTATCGGTAAAGCTTAATTGTGGTTGTTATTGGGTTTAGGGGGCAAGCTTTTTTTTTTCACAGGGCTAGATTGATTTAGATTGGTGGATAGTTTTTTCCCTATAATTAATAGTGATTAATTCACTCAGGTTATCTTTGTCTGATATTACAGTTTGTTTGATAATCTGAAAAATATCAGTATGATAAAAAAGCAAAAACAAGAAATCTGTATGTCTTAAACAGTGTGACTGGCATGCAAAAAAATCTTTAGGTGGAGCAGGGGTGGTAAAAATATGAACATTGCTGGTAAACGAATGTACATTTCCAAAAGCTGCA
Organism: Astyanax mexicanus; assembly: GCF_023375975.1. Classification (NCBI taxonomy): domain Eukaryota; kingdom Metazoa; phylum Chordata; class Actinopteri; order Characiformes; family Acestrorhamphidae; genus Astyanax; species Astyanax mexicanus. The sequence goes on along the minus strand of NC_064426.1, from coordinate 19,552,866 downwards.
TATCAACATGAACCAGACAATCATAACACAATGCAAAAAGCCATAATAGTTGCTTTCTAATTTCCATTGGTTCTTTCACATCTCTACTCTTTATTAATGACAAGAGCCTCACACAGGCCACTGGTGGATCATGTGATGATGAGACTTGGCTACTCCGTCTCTTTTTTAGCCCAGAGGAACATAAACATGTTAAGCACATGATTCTTCCTCAGAGGCCAGAGCTAAATCAGGCTGAATGTTAAGGAAACAGTTGGAGGGACTGTTAATATTAGTGACCTATACTGGACGGCTGTATTGTTGAGCTGTGAAAAGAGCCGTGCTATTTTTAGGGTGGGCCGCACAGATCCGTATAGCCTGAAGAGTCTGATAAGGAGCTGATAGGAGCTGGAGCAGAGATGCGGCTGCAGGAGTGTCTGCTTTTAGCCTTTTCAAGCCTGCTATCTCTCCTGTAGAATAAATACCACTTCCTTCCTCAGGCAGCTGCTCTGCTGGTGACCTAAGTCCCTCCAGACCTTTGGTATTGTTACAGGAGAGCTGCTCTGGCCTCTGTATTGAATGAGCTCCCTCTGAGTGTGTCCTCTGCCAGGGTCAGGGGATTGGTGGGACTCCCCCAGGTGTGTTTGTGTTGTGGACATCTGTGGCCTTTCCTCTCTGTTGACCACGTGAGACTGTGTGTTTGTTATGAGTATCATGAGTATGAGCAGCAGGGGGTGAAGCTGTTTAGAGCTTGTTTGGCCTGTGAAATATACTAGTGCATCTCAAAAAAAATTAATATAATATTAAAAAGTTACTTAATTTCAATAATTCAGTTTTAAATGAGAAACTGACAGGTGTTGGACAATGAAATTAAAACACCTGGTTTTTAGAGCACAATAATTTATTGTCCTGACGGACAGTTCTGGTGGAAACAGGAGATTTTGTTTTTTAGCACCCGAACATCCGTTTCAGACAGCTTCCTCTTACAGCGTCCACAGTTAATCCTGTTGGATGTGGTTGGTCCTTCTTGGTGGTATGCTGACATTACCCTGGATACTGTGGCTCTTGATACACCACAAAGACTTGCTGTCTTGGTCACAGATGCACCAGCAAGATGTGCACCAACAATTTGTCCTCTTTTGAACTCTGGTATGTCACCCATAATGTTGTGTGCTTTGCAATATTTTGAGCAAAACTGTGCTCTTACCCTGCTAATTGAACCTTCACACTCTGCTCTTACTGGTGCAATGTGCAATTAATGAAGATTGGTCACCAGCCTGGTCAAATTTAGCCATGAAACCTCCCACACTAAAATGACAGGTGTTTTAGTTTCATTGTCCAAAACCTGTAAATATTATATAGATGTATTACACACAGAGTGATCTATTTTAAGCATTTATTTCTTTTATTGTTGATGATTATGGCTTACAGCCAATGAAAACCCAAAATACAGTGTCTCAGAAAATTAGAATATTATATAAGACCATTTGATACTTTTGGCATTGTGGGCAGTGTGCCAAGTCCTGCTGGAAAATAAAATCTGCATCTTCATAAAAGTTGTCAGCAGAGGGAAGAATGAAGTGCTGTAAGATTTAGTGAGAAAACACTGCACTTGATAGACTTTGGTCTTGATATAACACAGTGGAACAACACCAGCAACACAATATTTCAGGGTATTTTTGCGATATCGATATACTTGGTGATATAGGAAAACAAAAAAATAATTTGTTAATTTCAGGAATATAGGATAATAGCATACAATAATATAATGCAGCAAAAAATATTGCAGAATGTTTAGTGCATGCATATAAACTGCAAACTAAAACAATTATACAATACATTCACTTAAAGCTTCACAGTGAATAATAGACTACTTTTAAGACAGAAGAGCCCTATTATCACAATATGGATTTTTAATATCATGATATTTCTGTGTCACGATATATTGTATACGATATAATATTGCCCACCCCTACTCCCAACTATCAGTGACCATCAGTAAATTTTACATTTCATTTGGAAATTAAGGAAGCAGAGTCTGGAGGAAGAGTGGAGAAACACACAGTCCAAACTGCTTGAGGTCTAGTGTGAAGTTTCCACAATCAGTGATGGTTTGGAGAGACATGTCATCTGCTGGTGTTGATCCACTGTGGAGCAATGAAACAGCAACTTAATAATCTTAAATCTCTTAACTTAATCTTAAATCTAGTTTAAAGTCTAGTATAAAGGAGGAAGCAAAAACAAGCATTATACAAATCTGACTCCTATTACAGAAGTTATATTATATATTTATAAAATGAAAAATCTAGAGTTTTTCAGACAATTACAAACAAATAACTTAATGTTAATAATATATATTATTATTTTTTTTAATTGTGTGTGTGAGAATATTTTGCTACATTTGGTGGCAACAAACTAATCTATAAACTAAGCTATAAAGCAGAAAACATATTATTAATCAACTGTGCTCATTTACTTGCAATCCTATAAATAAAGGTGTTTACATGGGTTAACAAAAGTATTTATAAATAGCTGGTAAACCCTACAGACCTGTATGTGGAGCCACATTTCAATTCTTTATACTCAAATAACGTAACATTTTTTTTTCATGTAGATTTCATAGCAGATATTGGATGTTTAGTGGTAGAAACTAATATATGTATCATTTATAACAGATTTAGAATATGTATAGTAGTTACTGAAGAATTAAAAATTTTAAAAATGTAAAAAAAAAAAAAGAAAGAAAGAAAAGTACATTACTATTAAATAATTACAGATGAACTAGTTAAACTGCATAGGGTTACTGCACACTGTAACCATCTAAAGCCTGATATTGACTTACAGACATTATCTTGCGCAGCCCTATACTGGTGATATTAAGAAATTGATTTGAGGTCCAGAGATAATTTGCTTAAATTCAAATAATGCCAGCATAACAGTTAACAGAGAGCGCCACTCTGTTAACACTGAGCCCTCTGTGGCATCAGTGTTTGCTGGTTTTTTGACTAAGTAAAGCTCTTAAATGGCCTTATTGTGCACTATGGTGATATGAAAATTCTACACTGCTGTGCTAAGACCTCTGAGGTCAGCCTGGCTGAGTACATTCATTCTTATTCAGGTCTGTTGGGTGGAGCAGGCGGCGGCCAGAGGCCGGGCCAGCGTTTGCAGGTCAGTACAGGCTCTGGAAACGTATTGTGGACTGTGGCTGTGTGTGTGTGTGGCCTTCAGTCTGTTGCTCAAGGAGTTCTTGTTTAGTTTGAAATGGCCACACCCTCAGTGATGTCATTTCTAGTATTTAATGCTTAGTACTTGGTTAGAGTGTGTTGTGTAAAAACAGTACCTTGTACTCCCTTACTGACCATGTTGACACTTGTGTGACCTTAACTTTTTAAGATATCTAGTCATTTTAGTGTTTTGTACAGTCATTGCACAGAGGTTTGCATTTGCATTCTGTATTTTCAGGGATCTCATCAGAACAAACCTTCTATCTTAGAAAGACTAGAAACTTTTCAAAGGTAATTTTAGAAAATGTTTGACCATAAAAAATCTTGGTCAAGTAAAAGATATTAAGTTTTACCTTGTTTAAAAGAGTCTCAAATATGTACAATCTCTTCAGACATCACCATTTGTAACATAGAGAAAAATGTAGTTTTTTAGCACTGCGTGTGTCTTTAAGAGGTAGGGGGGAAGGGTGAGGGGAGGAGTGTGTCTCTGAGCAGCTCACTTTTTTTTCAAAACAGAAATTCCTCTCTCAAGAGTTTGGCATTTCCTCTGAGCTCACACACTCAGCGCCTGCTCTCTCTCTGTCTTTCACACAGCGCTTCCAAGACAGAAGAGGGGGGATTTTCAAACAGCCAGAGTGAATGGATCAGGCCAGCTGTTCTTGTCACACGAGGAACCCGTGAAGGAACATCTGGAACGTAAACATCAAGGCAGAGGACAGAGAAGCAACGGAAGTGTTTAGAAGTTTGAAGAGTCGGTTCAAATACAGCAGAAGCAGAAGCAGCGCTTACAACAACTTAGAGGAACATCAGCTCTACCCTGATCCTCAGCAGCTGGGAGGCTGGACCAGCATGGGCTAGCAAACCCCGGGACCACTGTGTAAGCTGAGACGCCTGGGCTGGAGGAGTAGGATGAGTGTGTACACTCTAAACCTCAGGGTTTTCTGGCCTTTGGTCACTTGCATTCTTTGTGCCTTGCTTCTGCTGCATCACTTCATCCTTCGAGACTCAGAAGAGCAAGGGGACGGGTGCTCAGATCAGGGGCCTGGAGCCATTCTTCTGTTCAAGTATGTCCTGGCTTTTGCACTCTGCTACTTCTTCATAAAGTACTGTACGACTCAACCTGGCTCTACCAAGCGTGGCTTCCACAGAGCCCCTGAAGTTCCTTGCAAACCAGCAGTGCCTAAGAAAGAGCTTCTGGAGGATCACTATGAGAAGCATGTGCGACTTTCTCCACATGTTCTAGGCCACAGCAAAGCTCATGTGGCAAAGCTGGTGAGTGTTCTGGTCAAGGTAGGCCGGACTGATGTACCCCCTGAGTCCTCCCTGGCCTTCCGGGGAGACTTTGTACAAATTGGCAGCTCATATGAGGAGCACAAGGTGGGTTCACCGGACTGCTTTGACATTCTGGTACCTCTACGTTTACCTCGTGGACTCAAGTTGGAGCCTTGCAACTACAACGTCACCAAAGGAGGGATACCGCTGGTGACTCTGGAGACCCCGCGTAAGTCAGAGTGGATTCGGCGCCACAAGGCATTCACCGACACCTTCCTGCATTCGCAAGGTTCTGCAGGATTCCACAGGTTAAGCCCGGATTCTGTCTTGCGCTGGTTCTATTCCACTTCCCAGCACTGCCTATCAATGGTACGTTTTCCGTTTGAGCAGAGATGCTCTCTCAGCTTGTCCCTCGTTGAGAGCCAGCGGGTCCAGCTGCACCTCACCCCTCGCTCGGACTATGTCTGCTGCCACATCTCCATGGGGGTTCGCTTAATCCCAGCCTTACCTTTGGGCGACAATGCCTTCCTGGTTGCAGCTCCTGGAACTCAAAAGGGGGAGAACCTGTGGACAGTCTACTTCCCCAAGCAAGAGCAGAAATTGCTGGGCTTCCTGAAGAGCAAACTTCCAGCCAACTCCTGCCATCTGAAGTGCCTTCAGTTGCTCAAGGAGGTACGAGATCTAGGAGGTCAGACATTAGACCAGCAAGCTGGGGCTGAATGGAGGGGGGTGCTCTCGTCCTATGCCCTGAAAACCGCATGGATACGTCTGCTGCTCAGCACACCCCCTGAGGCCTGGGAAGAGTGCCACTTGGTCGACAGACTGGAGGACTTGCTACGGTGCTTAAGAGACAGCCTGCAGGCCAGGAATCTTCGTCATCTCCTGCTTGGGGGGGACACAGGGCTTCTGCCAGAATCTGTTGCATTGCCAAAGCTCGTAAAGGAGACAGTACCGTCCAACTTGTGGGCAGAATTCTGCTCTGGTTCTCTGGACCTGGTCTCTGCACGTCTAGCCTTTTCCTGGGCTCACCTCCATCGCCTCATTCGCCTTGGCCGTCCTCAAAGGACAACCCTTGGACGAGGGGTCCATTGCAAGCACATCGATGCTGAGTGATTGCCTTCACTCTTACTTGGGAGTAAACGTTTGTGTAACATACTCTGATGTGATCTCTAATGGCATCTTAAGGAATCCGTTAAGGTTTGGTTCAAAATAATATGTAAAGAAATTGTGTCAAAACGTGCCTTTAGTTTGACTCTGTTTGCTTGGTGTTTTTAAGATAATATGAAGACTAGAAATAGAAAAAACTGCAAGGGACATCTTTTTGAGAACAGTGTTCTTAATGCAATACATATTATTAAACCAAAGAAAGTATTTAATGATCATACAGCACTGTGCAGAGGTTTTATGCAACTAAGCACACTATTTAAAACATATTCTTTCAGCAATAAGATTTATAGAATAGTTTATAGTGTAAAAACTCTAGATCACTCCAAGAGGAGAGCTTGTGATATATTTTAAGGAACACAGTGATCTAAAATTGCTGGTTTTGTTTGCTTATCATTTGTATTTATTGCAATATTAGTGGTATTGGTATTGCTTAGGAAAACTCTTTTTCAGAGGTGCCTAAAACTTATTCACAGTGCTGTAGTTGTTTTGTTTTTGAGAGTCATGTATAAAAACAGAAGTACTGTGCAGTACTGTATGTGTAGTTTATAGAAGTAATTCTTAAAGTACTGTAACTTGGTGCTGATATGAGGTAAAAAATAAGGGTTTATTTAAACTTTAGAAGCCATATTGCTGCTTTGTTTTCAGGTTGTAGGTTGTAATTTCCATGAAATTCTCATTTGCAATTTTGGTACTTGTGCCTTATGAAAGCTTTGAATGCACTCAATGCCACACATGCCATAACAGGCTTCTGCACATTGGCTGTAGATGTAAAGTTAAATAGAAGGTTTAAATATAAACGTGTGTACTAGAGGTTTAATAATACAACTGTACTTTCATGAAAGCATGGAGCGGTACACCTCGCAGGGCTGCAGTGTTACTTCTGGGTTGACTCAGAGTTCCTGTGATGTCAGAGCTCCTGGGGGAGCGTTGTCTGTGGGTAGAGAACAGTCAGAACAGGTTAGGCGCCAAAGAGAGCTCATTTTTCCACAATCCCACAGCATTTAGAAGGCCAGCATGAGCCCACTGATATCCTGTAGAAAGGATATGAAACTCCCCACTAGAAGCAGGTCTCAGCAGGCCCATCTGGACACAGCTGTCCTGTTCTAAATGTCTAAAGGGATTTAAAAATTATGTTGTATGAATTGAAACATCACAAATATTGTGTTATCTCTCAGGAGCACTCTGAATCATCGTATGTTTACAGCCAGGCGTTATACTGGAACAGCCCTCAGAAATACATCACAACAGCCTTTTTCCATGTAGTATGTTAAGCACGGGTAACCGGTTTGGTTGAAAAAGTAGAGTAGAGTAATGCAATAAACTTACTATACTCAATTTCAATGTAGACACAGTTGAGTCATTTTTCCATTGCAGTGGCAAATGGTACAAAAAGACTAAAATCAGAGTTTTTGTAACGTATCATTGCTGTCACATGAAAACATGACCATAAAAAAAAAAAACAAGAATGAGCTGCTTACTGAATGTGTCTGATTCACTTTTAAAATTTTACCTACATTTTAAGAAATGGGTCTGGGCTCTTGGGTTCAAATACATAGGTTAAAACAAATACAACAGCAGATTTCATACTTTATGTAAAGTGTATCTTCCTTTGACATTTCTCCCAATATATTATATTATATATATTCTTCCAATATATTAATGTTCAGTTTTTTAATGCAGTAACCCTGATGGTTTTTTTGCATAACGTGGCTCCAAACTACTTAAATACAAATGTAAACCTAGAATTCCCATAGTGTTTTAAAAAATCTGCTTTAGGAACTGAAGAATAAATAGACTGATATGTTGTTTAAACTTGGTTATGGTTTATGCTTATTTTGAGTCCTTAAATTGGCTTATCGTTTGTCACTGCACTGGCGAAAGACCTAGTTACTGCAAAAAGTTAATTGAAAGGGAAAAATATAAACATATACAGCCCTGAAAAGAATTAAGAGACCACTTCAGTTTGTGAATCAGTATCTCATGATCAGTATCATATTTTGCTATTTATAGGTATATGTTTGAGTAAATATTGTCATTTAGAGCATTTATTTGCAGAAAATGAGAAATGGCTGAAATAACAAAAAAAAAAGATGCAGAGCTTTCAGACCTCAAATAATGCAGTTTTTAAAAAATATTTAAGAGTTCAGAATAATCAATATTTGGTGGAATAATCATGTTTTTTAATCACAGTTTTATGCTTCTTGCATGCTCTCCTCCACCAGTCTTACAGACTGCTTTTGGATAACATTATTCCACTCCTGGTGCAAAAATTCTACCAGTTCAGCTTGGTTTGATGGCATCCATCTTCAGTTTGTTAAAATCAAGGAAACTCATAATTTTTTAAGTGGTCTCCTATGTTATTTGCATGAAATATATTTACTTCATTATGTACCAGTGGGAAGTGCTTACTGGCAGCAGGCGCAAAAAAAGTGTTATTGACCTTCTTTCACATGTTTTTCATTTTTGCACTTCATCCTTAAAAAATGGGTCTAGACTTGCTCTGGGAATCCCAGCATTTATAAGACTGTTTGGGTCATTAGCAAAGGATGATTCAGACAGACTTGAGCTTGTGTTGCTTCAGACGTTGCTCTGTTTGTGCCACCGGCTCCATGAGGAACTGCGGGTGGTTTCGGTTCAGCTGCTTTGGTACTTAAAAGCAGAACAGCAGCTGAAATAGGGAAACAAGTATAGCACAAGCGTTAGCATGTAAGAAAAGTGTCACTTAGAACAAGCTATATGACATGCAGATGGCAGATGTCACAGCCATAGAAGTTCTAGAGGCATGAAAATGAATGAATGTATTTTTATTTTTTTTTTTTTTTAAGTATGTATGTTTATTGTAAAATATATTGTAATTATTGTATATAAACCTGAAAATAAGTGGCAATCTGTACAAATGAATTTGTAATTTATTTCTTGCATGTATTTTTATACATGGTCTAAATAAATGCCTTATTTTGGATACCAGAATTTTGCATGATTACAATGTTTCTTCAGAGCTTCCAGAATTAACACAATGATTTAGCTGTGGTAGGCCTGCCACAATAAGATTTTTTCGAGGACGATATATTGTCCCATATTCTTGTCATTTTAGGACTATTTAATGCCACCAACATAATGATAACAGAAAAGCATAAAAAAGCAAAATACAAATTAATAATTTATTAAAAAGGCCATAAAAGGCCTCTCAGCAAATCACATTGCAGGGTCGGAATGAACTATTAACTGATTATATATCTATAATCACATTCCTTATCAATGTATTTTAAACTGTACAATTAAGTTGAATTTTAGCTGAGGAGCAAATGAATGAATAAATGAAGCTCCCTGTTTGCCTTGCGAATATCAGTTAGTTACAGAGCTATAAATGCTGTATATCTCTAACAACACTACACCATTTTGTTATAGCTGTATCTTTATTCACCGAAAAATTCTTAAATATTTATAGAAGACGGTCACACATGTCAAAGATTATTTTCAAGAGATTCTAGGCTGCTCAAATGTGTCTTTAGGAGTAACTACACTTAAATATGTTTCTTTGCAATAATAAAATATGATGCTTAAAATGAGATGCAAATATTTAGTTTAGAAGTTTAAGTTTAGATGAAGATAAGATAAGTTTATTGAAAGATTTTGAGTTAAAGTGGACGAGAAAATACAGTCTGGTTTGGCTGGTAAGCGGCACTGTTTGGCTTGTAAGCGCTGCATTGTTGCTAGGTTACCTGTATGTGGTGGAGTAATACATGGAGAGCTTTGGTTACAGAGCATTACCAGCTGATAACGGCACTCATAGAACACCTTCCAGCCAACTAACTGTGGAATAATTATGATAATGATAGATAACTACAGTCTGTAGTTATATTGACCTCAGAACACCGTAATGCGGTTAGCGGTTCAATGTTAGCCAAACCCAGTAAAAAGTACTGCACTGTAAAAAATGATTTTTTGACTTTGTAAATACAACAAGGACAATTAAAGTAATTTCTACATGAAAACATCAATTCTGAGAATTACTCAAAAATGTAATGTATAATTCAGTGTAATACTTGGAGTTTCTGCGTAATTGTGTGTCTTCCCATTTAGTTAAATACATTCAGTAAATTTAACTGTAGTAACTGTAGTAAAAATTACTGAAATGTTGTCATCATTACATTAACTAAAGAAATTCAAGTAAAATGTTGCCAAAAGAACGCTCGTGTGACGTCAGACGTTAGACACGCCCCAACTTAATGCGGGGCGCTAGAGTGTGGCTCTGGGATAACAGGTACTGCCTGTCAGATGATTGCTGAACGCGTCTTTCTTCATCCTTTTATCCAGGTGGGAAATAAGTAAATGTTGAAGTGTATAATGTGATATGGGTATAAGAGTGTTGATATGGGTATAAGTGTGTTGTGTGTAATATGAGCCGCCCCGGTATCGTGTTAGCGTTAGCTACCGCGGCTAATTAACTCGGCGCCTGGCCACCGCTATTGTTTGCTAATTTCTCCGGATAGCATTTAGCTAGCCCCCCAGCTTTATGACAAAGTGCCCTAGTCTATTCTCCCGCTAGCATTAGCTACCTCCTCTCAGTTACCATGAGGCTAGCCATGTTTACTGTGTATTATATGACTCCCGTTAGCATTTGCTAACTCCTCAGTTACCACGAGGCTAGCCGAGCTTACTGTGTAGTCTATGGCCCTCACTAGCATTAACTGCTTGCCTCAGTTACCACGAGGCTAGCCGAGCTAGTATATGGCCCTCACTAGCATTAGCTACTTGGCTCAGTTACCACGAGGCTAGCCGAGCTTACTGTGTAGTATATGGCCCTCACTAGCATTAACTGCTTGCCTCAGTTACCACGAGGCTAGCCGAGCTTACTGTGTAGTATATGGCCCTCACTAGCATTAACTGCTTGCCTCAGTTACCACGAGGCTAGCCGAGCTTACTGTGTAGTATATGGCCCTCACTAGCATTAACTGCTTGCCTCAGTTACCACGAGGCTAGCCGAGCTTACTGTGTAGTCTATGGCCCTCACTAGAATTAGCTACTTGGCTCAGTTACCACGAGGCTAGCCGAGCTTACTGTGTAGTATATGGCCCTCACTAGCATTAGCTACTTGCCTCAGTAACTATGCCCTTGGCCAGCGCTTTTCCGCGGGGGTTTCACCTTTTGCCTCAGTAATTACTTGTGTGCGTGCGTGTGTGTGTGTGTGTGTGCGCGCATGTGCGTTTGTGCACCAGAAATATAATTTTACAAGTTTTTTATTTTTATTTTTTACCCTAGGTGTCCCACCATTCTTTGACATAAATTGACCCAAAAAATGATTCTGAATCTCTGGTCTGAAGAAAGCAGTGTTCCTCATATGTGGTTGAATATTGTCTCGTGAGATGTTTGAGTTCATTTTATATCATTCTGTGATCAATTGTTTCTGGATTACTTCTCTTAATTGTATAGAGCAAGAGCTAAGCTAAATTGGGATAGAAGATAAAACTAAGACAGGTCAAGTGGACATTTGTTAAGCAGTTAACCAGTTAAGCAGTACTCTTACAAAATGCCCATAATTTTTCTGTGTGTTTTGTGTTTAAAAATAAAATTATATTTTGTGGATATTGTGTGTCTTCATTTTTCAGGGAGGTGTTTTAAGCAGTGCCCATTATTAACAAAATACTTGGAGTTTTTAGTGTAATATGTGTACTAGTTTTTTACCAGAAATTTTAATCAAAATGTAACTAAGTAAAAAAATACTTGCTTTCAGTGGTAAATATTACTTTGGTATTACTAATAAAAACTGTAAGGAGATGCAAGTAAATTTTACTTAAAAAAATGCTATGTTAAATTTACTTAGTATTTCTGTGTGTAAAACGTGTACAAGGTTTTTACTAGTAATTTTTAATCAAAATATAACTAAGTAAAAAATACTTGCTTTCAGTAGTAAATTTTACTTTGGTATTACTAATAAAAACTGTAAGGAGATGCAAGTAAATTTTACTTAAAAAAATGCTATGTTAAATTTACTTAGTATTTCTGTGTGTAAAACGTGTACAAGGTTTTTTTAAGTAAATCCTACTCCACATTTTTTTCAGTGTGGAGTGGATTATCTGTTTTCTGAGATACATATCTGAATTAAAGTCTGAAATTTCCTTTTATTCCTCGATTCCGTGTTTCCAATTATGTTTTGTGCATCATGGAAACCATAGGGCACTAACTGTTTACAGTTCTGTTAGAGCTGTTAAAGCTCCTTTAAAAAAATCAAATTATGAACTGAAGCATTTACTGTATGCATTGTTAGTTTAGGCACTGGGATTTAGTCTGGATTGTATTCATTTCCTTTTTTAGCAGGAAATGAGAGGAAAGTGAGTTAAAATACTGCTTGTACATAAAGATCTTTGTCTACCAGTTAAAGTCTGCAGAACTTTGTTTAGTCACTGCATGAGTCAACCACACAGCAGGAAGTGAAGAAACAGGGCCTTGAGAAACATGTAATCTTCCTAAAAGTAGATCAGTCTCATTCTATTTATTCTTCTTTATTTTCTGAGAATCTTTTAGGATGTCTTATGAACAGAGAAGATATAAACAAAAAGGATAAGTCAACATTCATTTTTCTGCATAATAAAATAGAAAATATTAAAAAAATCTCTACAGAGGTGGTCTGTTGTGAAATGCCATTCTAGAGAAACAAACATTAGACGTTCTTATACTCATATTATATAGTACTGTGCAAATATTTAGTCACAGGTTAGTAAAACACTACCCTGATAGTAAAACACATTGAAAAAAGTAACTTTTAAAAGTTTTTGCTCGCATTACATCTTTTAAGGTTAATGATCGAAAAAGAACCTTAAACAGCCTTTATTGAACTAAAATGTATTGGTCAGTGTTAAAAATCTGACATTAAATCAATGTTCATTTTAAGGTTTTGAATGTTTGAGGCTCTGAATCTACAATCACAATGCTTTTAGGTAAAAGGTGCTTCCCACAAATAATAATATGAAGGATTATTATTTAAATTTCCATTTCTACACTGCAAGAACACAGTACAGGCTATGAGAATAGAATACACACAAGATGTACATATTTAATTTAAGTAAATTCAAATACATACAGTACATATAAAACTATAACATTCAATCAACATTGAATTATTATAAAATTAATATGCACAAATTAGTCAATTAATCTGGTGATGGAGATCAAAGTTGTTTCATTGTTGGGTATCATTAGAATGAGTGAGAGGGTTATACAAAACATGTGGGTGGCACTGAGGGAATATTTTTTACAGTTTATAGTTAATCTTTCTTTAGAAAAATAAGCGTGGAGTAAATATATGCAAAATGATGCACCAAATATTTGGCAACTGAAAATATTTGGCAACTGAAAACAATCTATACAACAAAAATAACAAACAAAAAGCACTTGCCACTGCCAATATAATAAGAAAAAATATTTATACATTTAACATATAGGATTTCTTAAGCAGCAATTACTTTTTAAGAAACTGTGTAAAACATTTTATATTTTAGATTCTTCAAGGTAGTCACATCTTGTTTAGATGAGTTGCTATGCAGTGAAAAGCCCCATTTAAAGGCTATTTTAATGTTATAATCCATATTATGGCAAGAATTACTCAACTAAATAAAATAAAAATAAATAAAGTGTGAATGTGAAACATTTCAAGAACTCAAGTGCAGTCGCAAAGACCATCAAAAACGTTAAAAGGATGAAACTGGCTCTCATCAGGACCACCCTAATGAAGGGAGACCAAAAGTTACAAGCCTCAGAACCCGCAAGTTAACACAGCCTCATATAAGAGCCACCTAAATGATTTACAGAGTACTTTGGTTTGTTTAACACTTAACGGGTTTACTACATGATTTCTTATGTGTTCCTTCATATTCTGGATGACTTCAATAGTCATTTACAATGTAGGAAAAAAACATTTGAATTGAAGGTGTGTCCAAACTTTTGACTGGCACTGTACAGGGGTTGGACAATGAAACTCGATCACCTGTTATTTTAGTGTGGGAGGTTTCATGGATAAATTGGAGCAGCCTGGTGGCCAATCTTCATTAATTGCACATTGTACCAGTAAGAGTAAAGTGTGAAGGTTCAGTTAGCAGGGTAAGAGCACAGTTTTGCTCAAAATATTGCAATGCACACAACATTATGGGTGACATACCAGAGTTTAAACAAGTGAAAAACTATTGGTGCACGTCTTGCTGGCGCATCTGCACGAGCCACAGTATCCAGGGTAATGTCAGCATACCACCAAGAAGGACCAACCACATCCAACAGGATTAACTGTGGACGCAAGAGGAAGCTGTCTGAAAGGGATGTTCAGGTGCTAACCTGGATTGTATCCAAAAAACGTAAAACCACGGCTGAATTCAAAGTGCACCTCAACTCTCCTGTTTCCACCAGAACTGTCCGTCAGGACAATAAACTGTGGTCTAAAACCAGGTGTTTCAGTTTCATTGTCCAACTCCTGTAGATTCTTTACATTTATTCTGTTCCACAAACCATCCATCCATGCTTCACTCCTGAAGCAGTTCTCCACTGTGCTCGCTCTGAGCTGAGTAATGGTTTGTGCAGTGGGTCAGCAGGCTGGCTGTTTCTCTCTGTAATGAAGTTATACTCTGTCTTTATCGAGCCTCTTGTTTAGACTGATGTGGCAGTCTAGATTACACTGTGGCGGGTCAGGGTACACCCACAGGCTGCAGGACATTACCTCATCTTTTCTAATTAGTGCTTAATTTATTCACTTACTGAATCGAGGTCGAGGCCGGCGGTATGGCGAGGCAAGGAATGAATGAGCGAGTGAATAAGAGAGTTACACAAAACATGTGGGTGGCACCGGGGGGATAATGTTTGTTTACAGTTTAGAGTTAATCACTGTATAGAAACATCACTGTGGGGTAAATATAGCTCAAATTATGTGTGTCTTAATGTCATGTCTTTGTAATTCATACATTTACTAGGGATGCACTGAATATTTGGCAACTGAAAATATTTGGCAACTAAAAATATTTGGCAATCAATAATATTCAGTTGAAAACAGCATAAAAAGCACTTGCCTTCAGTCTGGCATTTGGTAAAATAGTGAAGAAAAAGTATAATTAATACCGCACAGTGACTAGTTATTCAGTGTTTCCTTCTACAGAGAAACAGAGGATTACTTAAGCAGCAACCTCACACCCCTCCCTGATTTTTATTTATGTACATCCCCCCCAATTTCACTAGACCAATTCAGAGAGAACAAGGCCTGTTATGCTCTCTCGGGGCTCCGACAGCTAATGGCAATCTACATGACCAGGATTCGAACCAGCGATCTCCCGATCAAAGTAGCAGAGTGTAAGACGACTGGACTGATTTAAGTTCGTTTTTACACTACATTTACAAAATTAAATCAAATTAAGCATTTATCATCACTTATCAAACTTGCTATCAGTTAAATAATTTTCACAAACTGGCCGATTCTCTCTTAAAGATACAAGCAGTACAGAGGGCTAGGATAGTTTTTGCATTTCTCTGTAAAATTTCACTCACTGGTGTAGCAGTGCAGAGGTACATTTCTGATTAAAATAGCAATTATGAGATACATTTCTTATTAGAAGAGCAATTATGTGGTACATTTATGACTGTAATAGCACTGCTCAAGTAAATTCATTATTTAAATTGCAGTGCTAAGGTAAATGCATTGCGTTTTGTTGGTTTGTCTGCTGGAATATTACATGTTACATGTTTTTAAATTGTAGTTTATAGTAATAGATTTTTGATTGAGGTGGCAAAATGAATGAAAACCTTATTCAGTATTTGATATTTTGTTTTGAGTCAAAGAGTGAATTTTGTTGGGTTTTGATGCATGTCTAACACTTATTTACTGGTATGAATAAGTGAAAGTTACAGTATATCATGGTGTATGTGGTGTGTACAGATGTGTATTTGGTGTGTACAGATGTGTATGTGGTGTGTACAGATGAGTTAAAGTGTTAGACTAACACTAGAGGTCACTGCAATCTTACATTTATTGTGAAGCTTCTTATTGCAACAGGTTCTCAGAGAGAAGAAGAAGAGTGCATGAGGTTCACATTCTTGATCTTTTCCCAGCCTACTTAATCCCCTAGTAATAAACAGTATATCTTTGTTTCTGTAATTTTAAAACTGAAACTATATATATATATATATATATAGACAAAAGTATTAGGACATCTGCTCATTCGTTGTTTCTTCTGAAATCAAGGGAGAAGTGTTGTTTGCTTTTGTTGGAGTCTCTACTGTCAAGGGAAGGTATTCTACTTACAGCATTGCAGTGAGGATTTGTTTGCATCAAGTGACTGTAGTGAGTGTTAGTGAGTTCAGGATGTTGGATGATCACAACCCGCCTTATTTGAAAAGCATCAGAATGAGCTCCATCATTCCAGAGCAGTGACTTGCCAGACCCTGGCATTATCAGGGAACTTTTGAGGGGTGTCTGTTATAGAAAATGTATGTCATTTTAATAAAACCTTAATAAAACCTTTTCAAATGGGCATAATGCCAACAGCAGAGGCTGACACATTCACATTTACAACAGCTGTGTTATACACAGTATTTACTGAGAACCATAAGTGTATAAGGCTACCTGTTATTATGTAATTTCAATGTAATGGTAAAATATAGAGTAGAACTAAATAATTAAAAAAAACATACAGTATTTTTCGCTCCTTTTTGGAAGGAGCACATAAAATCCTTTAATTTTCTTAAAAACCCACAATGTGTCTTATGTAGTTTCAGTACAGAAAAGCAGTATTAGCATTAGCCGCTAACTGCAGCACTAGCTCTTTTCGGGGTTCAGAGGTGAGGTTACCGTACTGTAGTCTGCGTGATTACCATGTTAAAACAAGCTATGTGGGATGAACTGCTAGCTGATAGCACCCTGGCTTCAAACACTCAGAGTTTCTCAGTGTAGCGTTGTCGGGTGGCATTGACTAGCGTTAAGCGCTGCTCACCACAACTAGCGCTGCTGCTAACCATGGCTAGTGCTGCTGCTAACCACAGCTAGCGCTGCTGCTAACCATGGCTAGCACTGCTACTAACCACAACTTGTGCTGCTGCTAACCATGGCTAGTGCTGCTGCTAACCACAACTAGCGCTGCTGCTAAACACAACTAGTGCTGCTGCTAACCATGGCTAGCACTGCTGCTAACAGCGCTGCTGAAAACATTGGAAATCTAAGCTAACTGTATATAAACGGATGCGCTTTACTCACCCAAATAAACAGTTTTCAGGAGAGAAATCTGTTTAGATTAACATCCAGCACTCGTTTGACTTTGAAAATATATATATTTTTTTAAGATTTACAGTTTTGTTTACTTAAATAGACCAGAAAATAGACAATAATTGATAGTGCATCTTATAATACGGTGCGGCTTATAGTCCGTAAAATGCATGTACAATAAATTGTATATTATTATGTCATAGAATGCCCTCATATACTGCACCACTCTGCTATGAGCGTATTTCGACATAAAAATATTGAACAATGTCAAATCTATTGTTAGGCAAAGTCTCAGGCACCAAGTAAGTATTAAAACCATCTGTTCACCATCAGCATCAAGCTACAATAGCTCAGGGTAACTTGGTTTACATTAATTGTGTGGAAAGTTCAAATCATTGGAATCATTGGAACGCCTATTAAATTAAGAGTATTTAAGAGTAATTAAGAGAAGACCAAAGCCTTCCTTTTTGACCATTATTGCTCAGTCTGTTCATAGCTCTGTTTAATATATCAGTTAAAACACAAGATATATGAGTTACATTTGATTTCAGGTGCAATAAACCTTTCAACTATTCAAGCCACATGGCATTCCCTTTAAGACCCAGGTGCCTTCTGACTTCTGATTACAGTTTTAATGGCACAGCTACCTGGATGTGTCGGACAGTGGCGCACCAGTGTTTTCCGTTGCCTAGATAGCAATACATCAGAAATTGTACCTGAGCCGTTTCATTTTGAGACCATCGTAGATGTATTCACAAGAATCGTTGCTATTTAAGCGACGCAGATGGACGGTGTGAAAATAGACTCTTGGCAGGGTGTAAGCTATCAATGAGCATCTTGATAGGGCCCACACCTGTATAAGTTGTAAGGTGCTATCTTGTAAGTGTGGTTCCTGGTCAGCTTATTGCAAGGCAACAAGAATCGGAACTGGAGTAAGGTATGACTGGATGATTCATTTTTAAAGTTCTCGTTTCTAAAAAATTCTCAGTACGTTATAGAAGGCAAGGGGACACCAAGGGGATAAAGATCCTAGATTACAAACATTTTAAGTGATTCAGACTAGAGAAAACTCACTATAGGTGTAAAAACCTTGGGCAAACCAACCGGGAGTGTTTGGATCCTGGTTATGTCACTCCTGCGCCTGCCTGTGAGTGCATGACGCAAAACACATGCAGACAGGATTTGTGACACTTTAGCTCCAGGCAGATTTCATTATCCTGATTCAGCTGTGATTGAATGAAGTGATGTTGGTGAAACTCTAAACCATGATCTCAGCAGTGTGTGTGTGTGTGTGTGTGTGTGTGTATGTGTGTAAACACTCCAGCAATCAAGGCCGGCCTGCAGTCACACGGGCGATACAACAGCAGGTCATGTGCCCCCGCCGTTTCCAGGGAAACTTTCTTTAAGTTTGGAGCAGCCAGCCCACTCTCGAGACCGCCAGCAATGACTGTTCAATCCTACAGCCCTCAGACAGCTGACTGTGTGGGAGTACACCATCACACGCACACACACAAACACACACATCACGTCCTGTACTGGCCAGAGGAAGACGGCCTAACTTTTTTTCATGCAGTATGCATGAAATGTGTGTTAGGAAAGGTGTGTATGTGGGAGCATGGGAGTGTTATGATGTACACTGTCACACACACACTCACATCCTCTACAATTTAGTGATTAAAAGACGCTAGACAATCTGCTAACACCTACGATTGGTGTTTCTTTCCATTCTAAAATCTTAGGCCGTTTTTCACTTTGCAAATCTGGACCACACCAAGATCAAAATCTTTGTTACATTGTGTACATTTGGCAAGTTTTTGTTTCACACTGCAGTTTAGTAACCGAGTGAACTTAAAAACTTTACTGCATCCTGTCCTCATCAGCTACGTGTTCAGAGTCTCCCTAGACTTCACATTAATTGGTTTGTAGAATGCTGTTAGTTTGGGAGTTGCTTTTCCAGGTGTTGTGTTTTCGAATTTTGTGAATTTGACTTCTTTTTGCAGGCCTGTGCATCTCGCAGCAAAACAGATCATAACAGAGTATCCTTATTTTCCTTTTATTTCTGTTGATAAAAATCTGCTAATCTACATTTACAGCAGATACAGAAATCCCCAGAATAGCTGTTTGCATTCATATTTCTGTGTGACGCATATGCACGCCAAAGAAAGTCGGATTTCAACATCGGTTCTTTTTTCTAGTTCTGTTTTGTTTTAAGGCTGCGGAACAGTTACCCCACTGTTATAAATACAAATCACACTTGAGTGTCCCCCTCATGGGAAGCAGTACCTGTGCATTTGTTGAGAAGCTGAGAGATTACGAAGTGTCATCTATACAGAATAGAGCTGCACTTTATTGGAAAAAACTGACATGCAATACTGCAATATATATTGCAATAGTACAAAAATACTGGAATTTTCTGCAGATTTCACCAGACGTTGATCCAATGTCATAATACCTTTAAATAACTATAAAATTAATAAAATCCTTTTATGTCAGATTGTTGTTGTTTTAATATAATTTAACATTGTATCTGACATTGCACTCTCTGTGTTGTGACTATTGTGCATGTGCACATTGCAATAATGATATAAACTTTCTATGTTCTAAATTGATACAATCCTAATTAGAAATGAAAGAAGCATGTGGTGTGAGATTATAGAGTAATATTACAGGATTTTACACTAATATGACCCCACATTAGGATTATGCAACATTACACAGTTCTGGAGAGAGGTCTCCTGGTGCTCCACCAAAGTTCCATAGTGCAGTAGCAGCATTCTGGTATTACAGTGAACCATCAGTCAATATATTGGTTTATCATTATTTTGAAGCTGCTGTAAGGTACAGTTGCTAAATAATGTTGCTTTGGTTTGTGTTGAGGTAAATGTATCAGCTAATATACACTCAGCATCAGAAAAATACCTGCACCCAGAAGAAAGTGTTGGATTGCGATGCTACTCAAATGAAAGATAAAGATTACCAGAAAGATTACATGATAACAAATTTAGAATGATATGAACAACCTACACAGATGTAGTTTGTAACACATGTGTAACACATGTGAAATGCTGCAACATGCTGCCACTATGATCGGAAAATCACTTGTTCAAATCCTGGTTATGCAGCTTGCCATCAGCTGCTGGAGCCCTGAGAGAGCACAATGGGCCTTGCTCTCTCTGAGTGGGTAGATGGTGCTCTTTCCCCACATCACTCCAAAGGGTGATGTCCGCAGCAGAAGGCGTCTGTGAGCTGATGTATCAGAACCAGGTCGCTGCGTTTTCCTCCGAGAATGCTGCATTAGCAGCAGTTTGAAAAGAGGCGCTGGCTGACTTCACATGTGTGGAAGGAAGCATGTGCTAGTCTTCACCCTCCTTGTGTTGGGGCATCACTAGTGATGGGGGAGTCCTAATGAGTGGGTTGGGTGATTGGCTGTGTAAATTGGGGAGAAAATGGGAAAAAAATAGAAATAAAATGATTTAAAATGTTATTTGTGTCAAAACATCATTTATATACAGTCAAATACAAGCACATCACGTGTGCTTAAGCTGATGGGGATATGTTCCCAGCATTGTCTGTAATCCTGCACTGCGTGTACACACTGCTTTTAGTTTAAATGTCAGCTGTAGCTCAGAGTGGCCAGTATTGCCTCTGTTCTTGGCTTATATTAATGCTAATGGCCAGACTAACAAGATAGCCCATTATTAAGCTGCAGTTTAAATAGATTTCCTCATAAGTTGGCAAGGATTGATCCTGATGATGGGAAAGTTGTGTTTATGTGGTTGAAAGTCTTTAATGGAGCACTGACTGTACAAGTCAAATATTATTTGAACATTTTGCAAAAATTAAACAAAATGCTATATTTATTATTTAAAAAAAGAAGACAGAAAATCTACTTTCAGGCTGCCAAAACGCAAAATGGATTACATCAATGTGCCCTTTGCACCCATGACTTTGCATTTACTTCATGTGTGAGGCTAGAAGCATGATTCACCCAGCACCATGCTTAACAGTGGGATAGGTGTTTGGAAAAACAAAATCTTTGTTCATTGTGACCAAAGCATTAATTCCAACTTTTGGTCTAGATCACTGCATAATATATGTCATCCACTGATTGTAGGTTGATAATGTAGAAAGATCAACATTGGTATTATCTTCACCTGAAAGTTGTTTTAATGTTAAATCAGATTGTGTGATCTTATATGCTAAAGAGCTTTTTAATTAACAATGGTTTTAAGGTAAGATTTATTCTTTTCTTTAAAGATTTATATTCCTAATTTATTTGGCCAATTGTCCCACCCATACTGCTCAGCTGCTCAGCTGTATATCCCCCATCACTGGTAATAGCACAAAACAAAAAGGGGGTGAAGACTAGCACATGTCTCCTGATGCAGCATTTCTGAGTAGCCGGCGTGCTCAGAGGAAAGCGCAGTGTCTTGGTTCCGATACATCAGCTCACAGATGCCTTCTGCTGATCAACATCACCCTAGGAGTGATATCGGAAGAGAGCTCCATCTACTGACCCAGAGAGAGTAAGGCCAATTGGGCTCTCTCATGGCTCTGGCAGCTGATGACAAGCTGCATGAACAGGATTCAAACAGCGATCTCCTGATCATAGTGTCAGTGCTATAAGACTTAATTCCTATAGGAATGAATGGGGAGCTAAGGTTTGTGCACTTTTCTAATGTCACAATAATTCAAATACACAACTAACACCCAATCAACAACATTGGATACCCCCACAAGCTGGCAAGCACTAATCAACCCCATAGAAACCACTTGAAATTGCAACACGGTAGCAATAAGTTCATCTAACAAGCACTTATAAGTACAGGGGTTGGACAATGAAACTGAAACACCTAGTTTTAGACCACAATAATTTATTGTCCCGAAGGACAGCTCTGGTGGAAACAGGAGAGTTCAGGTGCACATTGAATTCTGCCGTGATTTGGGCAGTCGTGGTTTTATGTTTTTTAGATACAATCCGCGTTAGCACGCGAACATCCCTTTCAGACTGCTTCCTCTTACAGCGTCCACAGTTAATCCTGTTGGATGTGGTTCGTCCTTCTTGGTGGTGTGCTGACATTACCCTGGATATCGTGGCTCTTAATACATCACAAAGACTTGCTGTCTTGGTCACAGATGCGCCAGCAAGATGTGAAACAACAATTTTCTTTTGAACTCTGGTATGTCAACATTTATGTTGTGCGCATTGCAATATTTTGAGCAAAACTGTGCTCTTACCCTGCTAATTGAACCTTCACACTCTGCTCTTACTGGTGCAATGTGCAATTAATGAAGATTGGCCACCAGGCTGCTTCCATTTAGCCATGAAACCTCATACACTAAAATGACAGGTGTTTCAGTTTTATTTTCCAACCCCTGTAGTTGTAGCAGTAGCTAGTTGGATAGCAACCCACTGGCTACAGCCTGAAAGTGGGATCAGATGTTGCACAACCATTTTCTAGTTTAAGAAGATGAGAAGAAGATGCGCCCCGAGAGATGGTGCTTTTTATGGCGGGGGTGCTGAATTCGGAACAACACCAGCAACCCATTGAGCAGTGAGTAATGACAAAAGTGTGCTCGGGCACGGATTGTTTAAACGTGCTGTGAGTGCAGGCCAGTGGGGAGTAGGAAGGGGGCAGAACCGTACATATTTTTTTAACCAAGCGATTCAACCAAACTGTTTCTAATGTAAGCACCACATGAGTTTTTGTATAGCCAGAGCCCTTCTTTTCGCGAAAATTCCTTATAGGTACTATTTTTTAAATGTAATTTGTTATGACATTATTACACTCATCCCAGTATAAAGCTAAGCCCATCCACACAGAGCGTACAGCAGAAGTGAACAGTAGTGTGTGTGTGTGGGGGGGGGGGGGTAGCAGGTGGTCTAACACAGCCTGCCTCTTGTAAACTCCCTGTGTAACGTTGCCTTGGCAGCAATTAGCCCCTTCCCCTGCCTGTCTGCCTCCCTGCCTCCCTGCCTGCCTCTTCTCAGCCTGAGCCGCTTTTCTGACAGCAGGAACAACAAGTGGCCACTGAACGACTAGATGTTGTAAAACAGAGAGCAGGGGAGGCGGGGGGCTGGCGGGGGGAGGCGTGGACGGAGGTACAGGGCAGAATTTGACATCCATCTGTGCTCCTGTAAACCTGGATGAGTCATTTGGAGCTGAGAGGAGCGAGGGGGGTGAGGGGGGGTATCTCTTCTCCAGGGACTGAAAAGCCACTGCCTCTCGTATTCTCAAATCACCAACCAGGAGAGAAAGAGAGAGAGAGGGAGGCAGAGAGATGGAGAAATAGAGAAACAGAGGGAGATCAGAAGCTTCTGAGTGGGTGGGGCTGGAGAAGAAGAAGATGATGATGATGATAGGGAGGAGGGGAAGTTAGAAAAGAGAGAAGAGGAAGAGAGAGAGAGAGGCAGGGAGAGGGAGGAGGGGGCTAGTGGTCATCATCAGTCCTCTTACAGCAGATATTTGTAAGGATGGATGGTGGAACTGGTCCAGTTCAGTTTTACTGAGAGGTTTTATCCTCCAGTTTCACTGTTCCTCTGTTCTTTTCAGTGTTTCTGCGTTTAGTTTCTGTACTTTTGAGTGAAGCTGGATGTAGAGAGCACGATGGTGCTGTGGGAAGGAAGTGAAAAGGTGGGACGAGACTGAGGACAGGATGGCGTACACACAGGTAAGCCTCAGTAACTACTGCCACATCATCTACATCTACATCTACTAGCTTCTCCATTCTGTATAGTGTATATCTGTATCTACAGCACATGCATGTGTAAATACATATTCATATATGTGTCAGTATATTAAAATAATGTGTCTTTTGTGTTGCATAGTTTGGGTTGCATACAAACACTGTGTAACAATACTTTTTTTTATGATTTACTCTAAATAAATGAATGTTAAAGCACTTTAAAAAAGGGAATTCTGCAGTTTTCTTTAGCCCCTTAACTGGCCAGCATTTCTGTAAATTATCTGCCTTAATTTACACACCTTAATCTAGAGCATTTTAATCAGAAATGACATAAAAAAAAGGTTTCATGTTTGATAACAAATGTTACTGAAAATTGTAATACTGAAGTAAATCTGCAACTGTCAAATTACAGCTCTGTAAATAAAAATAAGCGACCACTTAAAAATTATGAGTTTCTTTGATTTTACCTAATTGAAAACCCTCTAGAAAACAAACAAGAGGAAGATGAATGATCAAAAGCCATCAAACCAAACTGAACTGCTTGAATGATTTTTTGCACCAGGAGTGGAATAAACTTATCCAAAAGCAGTGTGTAAGACTGGTGGAGAAGAACAGGCCAAGAAGCATGAAAACTGTGATTAAAAAAACAGGGTTATTCCACCAAATATTGATTTCTGAACTCTCAAAACTTTATGAATATAAACTTGTTTTCTTTGCATTATTTGAGGTCTGAAAGCTCTGCATCTTTTTTTTTTGTTATTTCAGCCATTTCTCATTTTCTGCAAATAAATGCTCTAAATTACAATATTTTTGTTTGGAATTTGGGAGAAATTATGTGTGTAGTTTATAGAATAAAACAACAGAAACTGATTCAGAAACTTAAGTGGTCTCCTAATTTTTTCCAGAGCTGTATAATGAATAATTATCATAAAATTGGTGATTTTCTGAACTTCATTTTAAAATCAATATTTTTCTGAATACAAATCAAACATTTAATGTCCTCAAAAAAAACTTTAGTTTTATTACATTTGTCAGTTTTTATGTCTATTTTCAAACATGTAGAATTGCAAGGTTGTTACTGATCTGAAATGATTAAGTATGAGTATAAGTATAAGTATTTTACACATATATACACCTGTATACGAGCCAAGACCTATTAAGGGGTTAATGTACAAGGTGGATTTTATGTTATGTCTGCAGTGCTGCCTGCTTAGGTTAAATAATACTTTTAAGACATTTAGTGACATAATTTCTTTTTTTACAAAAGTTCTGAAGGAATTTTAGTTATTAGTTGTGTTATTTTCATTAAATATCAAGCTAGTTTAACGTGGCCAAGAATTCTCTGTCCACCCTGTCATCTAGGGATAACTCCGCCCCTTTAAGAAAGCAACCCCTGACATCAGTGACATCACAACCTTCACACTGTTTTATTTTTTTAACATTGTAAATTTAATATTAAAGACTATATTAAAGTTATACAGGAACACATGTGAAATTATTCTGTAAACAAAAAGTGTTAAACAAAGCAGAATATGTCTTATATTTTAGCTTTTGAGGACAGATCTCAGTGTATTCTTGAGGTAGAGTCACCTAGAATAGTTTTCTCAGCACCTTGAAGGAGTTTCTGGAGGTGCTGAACAATAGTTACTGCTTTTCCTTCACACTGTGAAGCTCCGGCTCATTACAAATATCCTCAAATCACCATCTAAGTAGATCAGGTTTAGATAATAATGCATTCATTAGGCATTACAAACATGGCAATGAACATTTACGAAAATTAATAACCCCATTATACAACACTATAACT